>NW_015165927.1:111231-113184 GCF_001447785.1 Gekko japonicus
GAATGAGCTCCCGGAGGAGAGTAGGGCCCTGCGGGACCTTTCACAGTTCCACAGGGCCTGTAAAACGGAGGTCTTCCACCAGGCTTTTGGAGCCGCCGCCACTACACTTCCACCGCCAACAATTAATATCTACTCTGGAAGAGCCCTGGCCCACAGTCAATGCTCCCTCTAAGCTGTGGAGTCTTGTGAGCAAAAATTCTACTTCGTGAGCTACTGGCATGAAAGTCGTGAGTGAGCAATTTGGCTACTGCATAAATTAGTTTGCCCCGGAGCCATCCTTCCTGAGCTAAGACAAGAATGTGTGAGCCGGAGGCTAAAAAACTGTGAGCTAGCTCACACTAACTCAGCTTAGAGGGAACACTGCCCACAGGTCCCTCAAACACAGCCCGTGCCAATGACCTGAGATAGCTGCAGAAGGCCAAAGAGTCAATTGGAATATGAGGGATGTTGCTAGCACTTTATCTTGTTTGAATTTTAATGCTGTATTTATTAATGTATGTGATTTTGTTACGATTGTATTATGGGGATTTTATCCATCTGTAAGCCACCCTGAGCCGGCCTTGGCCGGGAGGGCTGGATAGAAAATAAATAAATAAATAAATAAATGGTGAACTGCTCTGAGACTCAGATTGAAGGGTGGGGTATAAATCCAGTCTCCTCTCTTCTTCTTCTACACCACATGTGACAGGGCCTCGGGCCTCTGTGATGACAACATATACCATTCATATAGCATGTTGGGGTGGTCAGCCTGTGTTGGTGTTTTAAAATTCACAACAGCCCTGTAAGGTAGGTCAAAATTACTATCCTCAGAATGGCATGGGGACTGGGGGGAGTGGTTTATAGCTCCAGGTTAGGATGCCACAGGACGCCACTTCTGTCCTCAGTGGATTGGTGTCCTTCTCTGAAGGTCACTTTCCTCCATACTCTGCAGCAGGAGGCCCAGCAAGGGTTGCCTGGCAACAGCTATATTTCCTTGGTGGCTGTGACAAGGAGGCATTTGATACAATAAATAATGCCTCACCTCACCCTTCCTTCTCTCTCTTCCTCTATGGTCACAATTTGTAATCCAGAAAAATGTGGCTTTTCTGACCACAAAGGACAGGGCCAAGAATTGCCGGTGAGCGACACAGAAGTGCCTCATTTTCGGCACTGGTAATAAACCATTTCTCTTTGCGTGTCTTATCAGCCCTGTAAATATAAAGCGCGCTCTCTCTCTCTCTCCCTCCCTCCCTCTCCCCCCCAACTCCCAGCCTGGCTGCCATCTGGGACTGAAATTCCAGTAACAGCCCACCAGAAGAGACTGGCAATGAATAAGCATGAGTCATCTTCTGTTGTCGAAAAACACAGCTTTGCAAATCCCTGCTATGAATATACAGGGTTCTCCAAATTAGGAATCTGCCAGATCACCAAGACGCAATTCGGGAAGTCTGCAAACAGCAGCACACTGGATCGCATGGCGAAATGTGTAACAACCGGGCGACTGGCCACTGCTGCCGACAGCAACTTATTCGCTTGCGCACTCTTTTTGTGCCCCACACCCACCCACACCGTTTCGGCTGGAGGGCCAAGGGAAAAGGGCACAAGCTGATGTGCCACAGATTGTCAAATGGTTGCGAGCTGTTCTCTGTTTGCACCGAACAGAGCAACGTCCTCTCCACGACGGCAACATGAGGGAAAACACAGCTTTGCTGTCGCATATTTGCCCTGCAAAGTATTTTATATTATGCATCTTATGTTGGCTGCGTAGAAGAGACAGTGGCCCTGGTCACACGGGGGGGGGGAGCACGGCTGAGCCGCAGCAAAATAGACGCGCAGCGGCGGGATCAGACAGATCCCCCGAGCCGCCGCGCAGTTGCTCCCTGGCATGATTTTATTTTATTTATTTATTTATTTATCCTTGGATTTATATCCCGCCCTACCCCGAAGGCTCAGATGCCGGGGGGGGGGTGGGCC
>NW_015165927.1:113326-119671 GCF_001447785.1 Gekko japonicus
CAGCAAGAGCTAGGAGGTTCACTTGGATGGAGGAAGCCCATGTTCCCAAAAAAACCCAACCCAAAACCCCTGTGTTGAGAAATTTCTGGAGATGCGGGGGTGGAGCTGGGGGAAGGGGGGGTTGTGGAGGGGAGGGGCCTCAGAGGGATATAACCCTCTATAGCTGCCATTTCCTCCAGGGGACCTGACCTGCGTAGTCTGTAGATCAGTTGTGATTCTATGATATCGGGTTGCCACCTCCGGGTTGAGAAATGACTGGAGATTTTGGGGGCGGAGCCTGGGGGTTGGGGAGGGGAGGGGCCTCAGCAGGGTATAATGCCATAGAGTCCACGTTCCAGAGTAGCCATTTTCTCCAAGGGAACAGATCTCTGTTGTCTGGAGATCCGTTGTGATTTCTGGAGGTCTCCAGGCCCCACCTGGGGATTGGCAATCCTAGCTGTGAAGCTCATGGGGAGGGGCATGAATAACTGGACAGTCCTAAGTGGAGTTACACTCTTCTGTGCACGTTAATGAGGGTTGCCAACGTCGTTGGAGGAAAATCTTACGTCCCTTTAATAGAAGCTTAATGCATAGAAATGGGCAGCTGAAGTTTTTTATTGCCATGGAAGTAAATAACATCCCCAGGTAAATAATATCCCACTAAACCTCTTTTTAAAGGATAAGATATTTTGCTCCTGGCCTGTCGAGAACCAAGAAGAAGAAGAAGAAGAGAAGGAGATTGGATCTATACCCTTCCCTTCCCTCGAAGTCTCAGAGCGGCTTACAAACTCCCTTCCCCTCCCCACAACAGACCCCCTGTGAGGGAGGTGGGGCTGAGAGAGCTCTTTCGAGGACTGCCCTTGAGAGAACAGCTCTGACCAAATTTATGACTGAGCCAAAGTCATGCCAGCAGCTGCATGTGGAGGAGTGGGGGAATCAAACCCGGTTCTCCTAACCACTACACCCAACTGGACTTAGAAGGGTGTTACTCCATTTAGGATCGTACTGTATTTCCCTATGTCTTCCCAGTATGGAAAGTGAACATAATTACAGACCAGGGAACCAAACAAATAACTAGAGCAATCTAATATATGAGCATTCATGTGACTTTCTCTTAATGCCTCTGCTACTACAGCAAATGTTTTCCCAGTAACAGACTAGGAAATAACCTTCTGCTGATGGGACCAGATGTCACATTGAAGGGAGAGTTGATATACCCACTCCCCCTTCTCTCTGCCCTCAATATAAATGGGACAGATAAACGAAGGGTGCCGGATCTGTAAACACAGTGCCTCCAATCCCGCTATTTTTCTTTGTACTGCTTCCAAGTTGGAATGGAAACTTGGCCCCCTAACTGCATGAAGCCCAAGGAGAAATCAACGACGCCAATAGGCAGGATCCCTTCTTAAGATTTGCTCATATTTCATGCATTTGTATGATTCTTGTTGTTGCCAGAGTGCAACCTCCAGGTTTCAGGGTTGCCATCCCACAGGTGAGACCTGGAGATTGCCCAGAATTACAACTGATCTCCAGGCGACAGAGATCAGTGCCCCTGGAGGAAATGGTTGCTTAGGAGGGTGACATCTATGGCATTGTACCCCACTGAGGTCTTTCCCCTCCCCAAACCCTGCCCTCCCCCGGCCCCGGCCCCAAAGCTCCAAGAATTTCCCGACCTGGAGTTGACAACCTTACTCAGTTCTATGGTTGCTAATATTTTTAATATGAGTTTTCAGAATCCTATCAACTGCATGAAGTAAAACGATTGGGGTTTTGCCATTTGAAGGAGGAGAAAAGTTTTCTTCCTTCCATGCAGAAATGAATGATAAAATTGAAACCAAAAAAGAGGATGAATGCATATTCTTCGTCATTCCCCATGTAGCAGGAATATCTTTTTGATAAGAGGGATCAGTATGTGAGATTCTAGTTCAAAATATCGGCCTCTGGTTAAGAGGCTGCTATTTACTAAATCCAACACTCATTGCAAGTTCACAGAGGCAATAGTTAAATCAGGGGTGTCGAACTCATTTGTTATGAGGGCCAGATCAGACATAAATGAGACCTTGTTGGGCCGGGCCATGTGTGTCATAAAATGTAATGTCAGGCAGCAGAGATATAAACTTTATAAAGGACACAGTCACAAAGGGTTTTTTTTACTTAAAATAAAAACATGCTTAAAACATTGGCACTCTTGCAATATTTTGTTTATTTAACAGTGTCTGATAACTGACACCTCTTGTTCTGAATTATTGCATCAAAATGTCTGTGCTGTTGCAATCTTGACTCTGCTGTTCAGGTGTGTATTTGTAAGCTGCAAACCTATGATGACGCAGCAGCAGCAGAACTGGAAGAAGAAGCAGAAGACAACCAGTTCCACTGCAGGCCTGATAGAAGCCCTCCAGGGGCCTGATCAGGCCCCCAGGCCGCATGTTTGACACCCCTGAGTTAGATGGCCTCCATGTAAAATATGTATTATTTCGATGCAACAAACTAAATCTACTGTCCATGGAAGAAACACCAAATGTAAAGACTGATTGATCCTTGGAGATATTTTGAATCTAGCCTTCTACTCTTCCAAGCATGTGCCTGGCTTTTAGTTTAGTTACCATGGGGCTTTTCCACAGTCTCCTTTCCCTCACTTCCTATTTCTTCCAGTTGGGGTGTACCATTCTGCATGTGTTTTGCTCCCTCTAGAGCACTCCTAACCACTACACCCAACTGGATTTAGAAGGGTGTTTGGGTGTGTATTTGTAAACTGCAAACCTTCGATGACGCAGCAGCAGCAGAACTGGAAGAAGCAGAAGACAGCCAGTTTCACTGCAGGCTTGATAGAAGCCCTCCGGGAGGCTGATCAGGCCCCCAGGCCACATGTTTGACACCCCTGAGTTAGATGGCCTCCATGTAAAATATGTATTATTTCGATGCAACAAACTAAATCTACTGTCCATGGAAGAAACACCAAATGTAAAGACTGATTGATCCTTGGAGATATTTTGAATCTAGCCTTCTACTCTTCCAAGCATGTGCCTGGCATTTAGTTTGGTTACCATGGGGCTTTCCCACAGTCTCCTTTCCCTCACTTCTTATTTCTTCCAGTCGGGGTGTACCGTTCTGCATGTGTTTTGCTCCCTCTAGTGGTCGAGTTGATATTATGTTGGTTTTTGGCCAGTATGTCTCCCTGCAGATTTAAAGTGTGGATTTTTATGCCAGACATAAATTGGTGTAATATAGAAGTGACCACTAGAGGGAGCAAAACACATGCAGAATGGAGGGGGGACCAAAGAAATAGGAACTTACAAGACAGAATGTGGGAAAGCCCCATTTCTATTAAGCTAACGAGTCTGTAATTGCTGCTCTATCGTATTTAACCCTTGTAGGTGGGAATAATTATACAGATATTCCAGCATGCTGGGATTTTACCTGCAAGATTAATATGATGATCACAATTCTGGCATTCATAGGACTACCAGTTCGTTTTCTTAAATTCCAGGAATGGTATCCTTACCTGTAGGTGTTCTTACTAGCCAAGGATGTGATTAATCCTTCCAGCTCTTTATGAACGATAGACCAAAATATCCACAGTGTCAATACTAGTGCAGTTGGAGTGTGTTTCAATATAATGGATCGCTTCATTACATTAAAGTAATTTTCCTCTGTACTTTAAATGCTGTAGATTTTCTGGGATTTGTGGTCGTGGTCTTGGCCACACATCCTGGAAAATCTACAGCATCTAATGAACTCCCGCCGTGAAAGCCTTCGACAACATATCCCTATGTACTGTTTGGTACCCTGGAAATCAGCAGATTACTTACAGCATGACAGTGCTTATTTAGTAGTTACTGCGGTGGCTCAAGTGGTTAAGATGCTGAACTGCAGACCGGAAGGTCGGTAGTTCAGCAGTTCGAGACCCGAGTGCCACATGACAGAGTGAGCTCCCATCTCTGGTCCCAGCTCCTGCCAACCTAGCAGTTCGAAAGCAAGAAACTTCAAGTAGATAAATAGGTCCCACTTTGGTGGGAAGGTAACAGCGTTCCATGCTCCTCAGCGTTTAGGCATGCTGGCCACATGACCATGGAAAAGAAGAGAAGAAGAGAAGAGAAGAGATTGGATTTATACCCCGCCCTTAACAACCCAAAGGTGTCTCAGCGCGGCTCACAAAATCCTTTCCCTCCCCCTCCCCACAACAGACACCCTGTGAGGGTGGCGGGGCTGAGAGAGCTCTTGACAGAAACGGCTCTTTTTCAAGGACAGCTCTCGTCAGAACTACGGCTTGGTCAAGGTCATCCAGCAGCTGCGAGTGGAGGAGTGGGGAATCAAACCCGGTTCTCCCAGATTATAGTTCGCGCACTTCACCACGACACCAAACTGGCTCTAACCCGGTTCTCCCAGATTAGAGTCCGTGCACTTCACCACTACACCACACTGGCTCTCTTTGGATAGTGTGGGCTTTTCGGCTTGAAAACAGAGATAAGCACCGCCCCCTAGAGTCAGATTCGACTGGATTTCGAGCAAGGGAAACCTTTACCTAAAAAAATTGTGTCAAGTTTTTACCTAAAGAATATTTTCTTCCAATGGCTAGGCCCTTGTTTTGTGTCAGAATGCATTACACCGTATTTAAACTTTTTTCCTAGAACTTCTTGTGATACGAGCCACACTCCACCTCCATGGTGCCAAACAATTTATTCAAATAAACTGAAGCATTATGTATGTATGAGGACAGTGCTTTATCATTTGAGATATTAATTCTCTTCACACTTCCATTCCTCATAATTAGGTTAGACCTATCATGGAATGTTTTCTTAATGACAGATCCTCCTTATATATCTACCCACTCGTTTTCTTCTCAATTCATTGCACATCGTTTTATCTGAGAGGTCTTTTTGTTGTTGGATAGATGTTTTTATTAACAAGATAAAGATGTAGCCATGAGTAATCCAGTGGTACCTATTATGGCCAATTTGTATATGTATATGAATTCTTCTGTGAACTGTTTTTCATAAATATTTTAAATATTCTGGATTACTGATGACATCTTATATTGACTTTTCTGTTTGATTTTTTTTTTAAGTGGGTCGGTTCCATTACTGACTTCCTAACATCCATGTGGCAGAATAGTTATATATATATTGCTTTCTTGGATGTGATATTTCCACTATTTGTGTTACAAGATATTGCAGAGCTATAGATAGAGATTTTGTTCATCATTATGTAAACCATCATCCAAAACATCTTCAGGTCAATTTACCATTCAGGCCATTTTTTGTGTGTGTTTGAACGGAAATTGCACATCTCTTTTGGTCCATGGAATTGCATGGATTATTTTATGATATCAGAAGAGTCATTTGTAAACATTGGCATCTTGGGCAAGACGATCTGGTTTGCTTTTCAAAGCGCATTCCATTTGGCAGATAAATTGGTTCATTCAGATATTTTGGATACCGGTTTGAAACCCGCTGTTGTTATAGGACATTGCAAGCATAGACACGCCACACACTTTTCACAGTGTTTACAATCAAAGAACTTGGTAATCCTATAGATCATAAAACCTATTTTAGGGAAGACTTTGTTGTTGTTTTTGCCATGACGCCACAGCTGACTTATGGGCGACCCCGTGGGGTTTTCAAGGAAAGAGGCATTCAGAGATGGTTTGCCATTGCCTGCCTCTGCATCACGACTCTGGTATCCCTTTATTCTTTTTTTTTTTGAGGAAACAAAGAAATAGTATAAAGGAAATACAGAAAAAGAAAAAAGAATTACCTAAGTGTGTGTGTGTGTATGTATGTATGTATACACACACACACACACACACACATATATATATATACACACACA
Source organism: Gekko japonicus (assembly GCF_001447785.1). Lineage (NCBI taxonomy): Eukaryota > Metazoa > Chordata > Lepidosauria > Squamata > Gekkonidae > Gekko > Gekko japonicus. The sequence continues at coordinate 119,135 of NW_015165927.1, forward strand.
CACACACACACACTTATATATATATACTAGGAATAAGGCCCGTTGCAGAAATAAATGCAACAAGCAGAGCTCTAGACAGAGGGTCTGGGAGAGCACTCCTGCCTGCCGCCATGGCCCGCATCCTTCACGGCAGCGGTGGCGGCTGGGCAAGGGCGGGCTGCATGATCTCACCTGGCTTGCGGCAGCCTGGGCAGCAGCAACAGGAGGAGGAGCTGGGCCGCCGTGCACCATCGGTACACTAAGAGGGGCCTTGCGCGAGGAGGAGGGCCAGGGCAGGGCTCGGGTGCATTGTCTCCATCCTTGGTCACTCCCCTCGGGGCCTTTCCTTCTGCCTTCTTGGGAGGGCAGGGGGGCGGTGGGAGAGGAAGATGTGTCTGAGAAGGAGGACGTTCGGCAGCTGTCGCAGTAGTCCAATAAGGGCCGCTGGCGGGTGGCTTGGGCTGCCACTGGCCCCCCTCCTCAGAAGGGGCATGCCGGCTGGGTGGCCCTCCTCCTTTGCTTGGCTCGGGGTCGAGGGAAGGAAGGAAGTGTCGTGGT
>NW_015165927.1:119698-132391 GCF_001447785.1 Gekko japonicus
CAGCAGGCAGGGGGGATCATTCACGCAGGAAGTGGGCCACGCTGGAAATGCACCCAGAGCCCACCAGGAGCAGGGGATTGTTCCCGCATGGTGGCTGCCCATGTGGGGAGGCAGCACGGTAGCTGCGAGCTAACATGACGCAGAAACGGCCCAGCAGCAGCAAGGAAGGAGGCATCAGGAACCACCGGGGGGGAGGGAAGCCTCAGGAACTCAACTCATCAGGGAGACCCAGCTTCTAATCCTCAGTCCCTCAGGTGCCTCCCGCCTCGACCATGGGTAAGCGAGCCCCAGGCAGCATGGTGGGCTCCGCCATCATCCTCCCTCTCGCCCCACACTGAAAGTGACCTGTGCCCCGTGGCCAGGGTGGGACGGAGGGAGGAGGGAAGTGGCTGCTGGGTGGCCTCCCCCGACGATAAGCCCCCCGAGGGCAACTGTAGAGGCCATTGTATTACTACGGGCTTGGCCTGCAGCCCGAGCAAGCTGCCACCGCCACAATCCCTCCTCGTGTCTGCAGGCCGAGGATGCCCACGCTGCCACTGCCTCCTGGCCAGCACAGCATCACCATGATGGGCCTCAGCCTCAGGACCCTCCACCTGGAGCATCCAGACCATCCATCGGCTCCCAGCACAGTGAGGCCGAGACTCTGGGTGGCGCGTCTGTGGGCGGGATGAAGGGAATGCAGCTAGTGGCCAGGGACCTGTTTCTGAATGGCAGTTCAGGCGACCAACTGATTTTGGTGCACATAGAACTTTGCCACCCCAAATGACAATTATATGTAATGAGAGAGATATCTCAAAGATTATTGTACATAGCAAAGTATAAAAGATAGAAAATAGTCTGTTTTGTAGTTATTTTATTATTCGTCATTGCTACATACTCAGTATCACATGCTTTCGCCTTTTCTACATACTCGCTCTTACTTTTTAAAAGTAGGCTATAGAGCAAAATACAAAAGGAAAATCTATTATATATCTCATAATAAGAAACTCTTAAAAGATACTTCTCCACAAAGTCCACTTTCTTACACATATTTATATTCAGGATGTTACTTTTAAAACTGATTCACATTCTGCTTCTTCTTCATTACCATACATTTGTATACAATATCTTAAACTGCTTCTCATTCTAAATTTGTCTCCTGCTTGCATAGTATACACTCCATGTCTTCTCAAATTCTGTAATTGATCTGTTTCTCAAATAACTTCTTAATTTCACCATCACTGCATATTCAGCAAGTTTATTTTCCCATTCTTCTAAGTGCGAAAAGATGTCTAGTTTCCATTTTGCAGCGTAGCTCATTCTAGCTGCTGTCACCATATATTTGAATATCACTTCCAAAATTATTGGTAATTTGTTAGGCAGAATAGCATATTCTTGGCTTCCATAGGGAATTTTAACTTTAATATATTTCCATAATATAGAGTTATAATATATTTAAATTATAACTTTAATATATTTCCATGTATTTCCTTCCAATACCTTTTTGCTTTTTTGACCCTGGTCCTTCCAATTCCTTTTTGCTTTTTTGACCCTTGTATTCCTTGGTGGTCTCCCATCCAAATACTGACCAGGGCCTACCTTGCATAGCTTCCAAGATGTAAAGAGATTGGGGTAGCCCAGGCTATCCAGATCCAGACTGTCAGCTAGCTGTCATGTTTTGCTTGTTTCCCTCCCTGTTCCCCGCTTGCTCGCAGCTCAGCAGCTTGCAGTAAACATTGCTTAGGAGATCGTGGGACCCAGCTATGTCAGACGGGTGCTATCTGTTTAGCCTTGGGAGGAAGGGAGGGCTTGCGTTCCACCTCGAGTGTGAATCTTATGGCTCTCATGAGACCCTGCGAGTCTCCTGCTCATTATGTAATCTCCCGCCAGGAGAATTGAGTTCATTTGCTCAGCCAATTGCCTCGTCCTGCTATATGTAGGGATGCTCCCGCCCCATAGTCATTCCTAACAATAACCCTGTGGATATGGTACCAGTTTTGTACTCTAATAAAGCATAACGCTTCTTAGGAAACGTGTGTGGAGAGTTACTTGCTGTGGAACCTGACACTGACAGACTTTACCAACCGTAATTCTACATACGTGCTCCTCAAATTTTCTACTTGTCACACATACTACTAGAACTCTTAAGAACTCTTAAGGAACATAAGATCACAACTTATACCTGAAGCGATGGAAGTTCCACTTATGGACATGAGATTTATTTATTTGCTTTAAAAGTAGTCCAACCTACTGCTTTTAAGAACTGAGTTTTAGAGTTGGTATTCCTTCAGTGGGAAAGTTTTTTTGATAGAAGAGAAGGAGAGAAGAGATTGGATTTATACCCCGCCCTTCACCACCCAAAGGTGTCTCAGAGCAGCTCACAAAGTCCTTTCCCTCCCCCTCCCCACAACAGACACCCTGTGAGGTAGGTGGGGCTGAGAGAGCTCTTGACAGAAACTGCTCTTTCTCAAGAACAGCTCTTATCAGAACTATGGCTTGCCCAAGGTCATCCAGCAGGTGCAAGTGGAGGAGTGGGGAATCAAACCCGGTTCTCCCAGATTAGAGTCCGCTCACACTTAACCAGTACACCAAACTGATATTTACTCTACAAACTATGTTCTCTAACAGACTTAATGATAAAATAGATATTTCAGCTTTCTTGTAATGTAGTGGATTTTTTTCTTGATGCATCAATCAGTTGCTGCCTATTTTTAGGTAGCTGGAATTATATACTTCACTATTCTTTTTGCACAGGGTTGCCAGCCTCCAGGTGGTGACTGGAGATCTCCTGGGGTTACAACTGGTCTCCAGGTGACAGAGATCGGTTCCTCTGGAGAAAATGGTGGCTTTGGAAGGTGGACTCTGTGGCCTTATATCCCATTGAAGTAGGGTTGCCAGGTCTGGGTTGGAAAATACCTGGAGACTTTGGGGGTGGATCCAGGAGAGGGCGGGGTTTGGGGAGGGGAGGGACCTCAGCATGGTACGATGCCAACGAGATCACCCTTCAAAGCAGCTATTTTCTGTCAGCTGGAGATCAGTTGTAATAGCAGGAGATCTCCAGGCCCCACCTGGAGGCTGGCAACCCTACACTGAAGTCCCTCCCCTTCTCAAACCCCATCCTCCTCAGGCTCCACCTCCCCCAAAATCTCCAGGTATTTCCCAACCTAAAGTTGGCAACCCTATTGTTGCATGATACATGGCTCTGCTTCTATTGCCTCTCTTAATTCACACGTTAAACTGCGACTGGTGATCCTAAATGTTTGTACTGTAATATATTTTCATGTCTGGAATTTTGACACGTTGATTGTAGTAGGCCTGGGAGGCAGCTGAATCACGATATAGCTACATTCTTTCTTTCTACCCAAACTTTCCCCCCAGAAGGGGACACAAAGCAGCTTACATCATTCTCCTCTCCTCAAATTTTAGCTTCACAACACCTCTGTGAGAGTGTGTGACTGGCCCCAGGTCATTCAGTGAGCTTCCCTGGCAGGGCAGGATTCAAACCAGGGCCTCCCAGACTTTAGTCTCACACTCTTAGGAACTACGGCACTTTGGGACTCCACATCCCTTTCAACAACTGCTCCTCCAGGAAATTTCAGTTTTTGTTCTGACCCTTCAGCAGAATTTGAGACTGTTGGAGGTCTGAATGGGTCTTATGGCATAACCAGCGGGTGCGGTTCCTGACAGAGTTCAGTTAATTAGATGGCAACTCACCAACTCAAGGATTCACACCAACCTGGAGACTGGGATCTTTTCTTTTTGGGTTTTTTCCTGGCATAATTCCATGTATGTCAGCTATTCTGGTGTTTTATGGAAAGGTGGATCTGGTGTAACGGACTATTGCAAATAATGCTGTGATTTTAAAGCATTTCAGATTTTGAATTTGGACGGAGATCTGGCCGCATCCCATAGTCCTGCAAATCACAGTCTGGAGGGGTTTGCTGTTGGAAAGTTAAGAACCTAAGAAGAGCCCTGCTGGGTCAGACCAGTGGTCCATCTAGTCCAGCATTCTGTCTCACACAGTGGCCAACCAGTTCCTCTGGATGGCCAATAATAGTGCATAGAGGCCAAGACCTTCCCCTCATGTTGCCTCCTGGCTCTGGGATTCAGAGGATTAGTGCCCCTGAATGTGGAGGTTCTCCTCAGCCACCATGGCTAGCAGCCTTTGATAGACTTGTCCTCCATGAATCTATCTAATCCCCTTTTGAAGCTGTTTATTCCTATGGCCATCACGATATCCTCTGGCAGCGAATCCCACATTTTAATCCCTCTCTGCGTAAAGTAGTATTTCCTTTTGTCTGCCCTGAACCTCCTGCCCATCAGCTTCACTGGATACCCTTGAGTTCTGGTATTTGGGGAGAAGGAGAAAAGGTTCTCTTTGTCAACTCTCTCCACCTCATGCATAATTTTATAAACTTCTATCATGTACCCCCCTTAGTCATCTCTTAGAATCATAGAGTCATCGTAATGGAGCTGTAGGACTGTGCGTCTGCCTCCCACCACACCCACTCTGATAAGGCATTCCAGCAGAAAGGTCCTTCCACAGAGAAAGTCCAGGACCTAACAGTTGCCAACACAGAATCCTAAGTGAGGGTAACACCAAGAGAAGGCTGCCTCAGGACTGTAACTGGCACGTGGGAGTATATCAAGAGATGTGGTTTAAGAGGTTTGAGGGCCCAGGTTGTGAAGAGTTTTAAAGGTGATTTGTTGTTGTTATTGTTCAGTTGCACAGTCAAGTCTGACTCTTTGTGACCCCATGGACCACATCACGCCAGGCCCTCCTGTCTTCCGCCGTCCTCTGAAGTTGGCTTAATTTCATGTTCATTGCATCGATAGCACTGTCTAACCATCTCACCCTTTGTCATCCCCTTCTTCATTCACCTTCAATCTTTCCCAGCATCAGGGTCGTCTCCAGTGAGTGCTCCCTTCTCATTTGGTGGCCAAAGTATTTGAGCTTCAGTTTCATTATCTGGCCTTCCAGGGAACAGCCCGGAGTCGATTTCTTTTAGGACTGACTGATTTGATCTCCTTGCAATCCAAGGGACTCTCAAGAGTCTTCTCCAGCACCATAATTCAAAAGAATCTATTCTTTGGCACTCGGCCTTCCTTATGGTCCAACTCTCACAGCCATACATGACTACTGGGAATACCATTGCTTTGACCATATGGACTTTTGTTGGCAGGGTGGTGTCTCTACTTTTTATTATGCTGTCTAGGTTTGCCATCGCTTTCCTCCCAAGGAGCAGGCGTCTTTTAATTTCATGGCTGCAGTCACTGTCTGTAGTGATGTTGGATCCCAGGAACTTGAAGTCTGTCACTGCTTCCACAACTTCCCCTTCTATTTGCCAAGGAGTGATGGGGCCAGATGCCATTATTTTAGGGTTTTTTGATGTTGAGTTTCAAGCCAACTTTTGTGCTCTCCTCTTTGACCTTCAGCAAGAGGCTCTTGAGGTCCTCTTCACTTTCTGCCATTAGAGTGATGTCGTCTTAACATCTGAGGTTGTTGATGTTTTCCCCGGCAAACTCAATTTCGGCTTGTGATTCATCCAGGCCGGCATTTTGCATTTAAAGCTGATAGCCAGCATCTAGAACTGGGCCCAGAATGCAATAAGTAACTAGTGCAGCTGATGCAACCTACCTAAGGGACCGCCTTTCCCCGTATGTTCCCCCAAGAGCACTACGGTCAGGGGCCCAAAATTTGCTAGTTATCCCGGGTCCCAGGGATACCAAACTGGCCGCTACTAGGGCCAGGGCTTTTTCGGTGGCGGCTCCTACCTGGTGGAACAAGCTCCTGGGGGAGATCCGGGCCCTGCGGGATCTTATGCAGTTCTGCAGGGCCTGCAAGACGGAGCTCTTCCGCCAGGCTTTTGAGTAGGAGCCACCACCCCCACTATATCACCACCGCTGTGGGTTGGATGAGGCCCTGAGGAAACATCTGAACATGAAAGAAGCCTTAAACCGTCTACCAGGAGCTTCGGGCATATGTTCCGTCATCTTTGGACTATGAAGACACTGAGCACTTTGTTTAAATTAGGATTTTTAAGATGTACTGTATGTTTTTAAATTATGTATATTATGTTTTATCATGGCAAGGTTTTGCCTTGCCTCTGTAAGCCGTCCTGAGCCCACGGGGGAGGGCGGGGTATGAATATGAATAAATAAATAAATAAATAAATAATGGGGTCACATGTCCTTGAGCAGCTGAATCCAGACAGGAGTTTTACTGCTGTATTTTTTAAACTAATCTGCAGTTATGAACTCAAGTTATAAAGGTTGAACACATGAAGACATGAAGCTGCCTTATATTGAATCAGATCCTGGGTCCATCAAAGTCAGTATTGTCTACTCAGACTGGCAGTAGCTCTCCAAGGTCTCAGGCAGAGGTCCTTCACATCACCTACTGCCTGGTTTGCTTAACTGGAGATGCCGGGGATTGAACCTTGGACCTTCTGCATGCCAAGCAGATGCCCTACCCCTGAGCCACAGCCCCTCTTCCATGGGCCTGTTTGAGACTCATCTCCTTGGATCCACCAGCTGCAAAGCTCCATCTTGCTTTGGTTCCTGTAAAGCAGAATTTTCGGGGAGGCTACAGGAGTGTTGCCCTGGCCTGGGTGGTCCAGAGTCCAGACTACCTGATCTCATCAGCTCTCAGGAGCTCAGCAGGGTCAACCCAGGTTAGCACTTGGATGGGAGACAGAAGTCCAGGGTTGCTACGCAAAGGCCGGCCATGGCAAACCGCCTCTGTTCATCTCTTGCCTTGAAAATTCTTCTGAGTTGCCACGAGTTGGCTGTGACTTGATGGCACTTTGCACACGCTCAGTGGGAGTGATAGTCGACAAAGTGAACTTCCAGTGGATCATATGTTTGAGCAGGTGGTACAACTGGAATCATGGTTGGGTTTACGTGTTTCTGTTTTGCCTCGATACCGGAACCTTCTGCATCTTTTGCTCTGAATCTATGGCTTCCAAGAAATAGAGGAACAAATAATTCCCATAGAAACAAGACAAGTCTCAGATCATCAGAGGAGTTTGACATTCACATATGAAAGCCCATCATGAGCCTATCTTATGGATTCTGAGTTATAATAATATACCCATGATAGAAACTGGACAGTCATGAAGAGTGCAGTCCCACACAGAATTACGCCCTTCTGATTGACTTCGAAGGATTTAGAAGGGTGTAACTCCGCTGCAGTGGCTCAAGTGGTTAAGATGCTGAAACTGCAGACCGGAAGGTCGGTAGTTCAGCAGTTCAAGACCCGAGTGCCGCATGACGGAGTGAGCGCCCATGTCTGGTCCCAGCTCTTGCCAACCTAGCAGTTTGAAAGCAAGAAATTGCAAGTAGATAAATACGTACCTCTTCGGTGGGAAAGTAACAGCATTCCGTGTGCCTCGGGGTCTAATCATGCTGGCCACGTGACCACAGAAACGTCTTTGGATAGCGCTGGCTCTTCGGCTTGAAAGCAGAGATGAGCACCACGCCCTAGATTCAAATTCGACTGGCTTTCGAGCAAGGGAAACCTTTACCTTTACCTAATTCTGCTTAGAAGTGCACGGTAAATGGGAAAATGGCACTGTTAAGCTAAGAGACTTGTTTGAATTTTAAATTTAAAATTATTTAATCTAAACTAGTTTCAATTCGCAGCCACCTTCCAAATCAGTGAATGTTGTGAAAACCCAAATATAGGAAGGGTGTTGAAACACGATTTGTTGTATTGGCTCTGAATTTCTGCATTTAGGACAGCTTAATTTCCTTTTGTCAACAAACGATCTGGTGTGTCCATCATTGTGCAATCACTGGTCTACATAGCGTTGTTCCAATTTAAACCAATTCGCTTCCAAATGACAGGCACCCAGCCTAATTTGTGTTGAGGACAGAAGGCTGCTTTCCGGGTATATTTCTTAAAGTTGGGTTGTTGAACTGGTTTTCCATGTTACCCTTCAGAAGAAGATTTCCTAAGCTTTTGACTCACATTATTATTCAGTTAAACATTACGAGATCAGCCAAACAGGACGCAAAAGCAGGCGCATCTTACAGATACCGAGATTATGACCTTGGCTGACGAGACACTAATGTCGCAAGGTGTAGGAAGAATGTTTATTCTTCATTCCAAAAGGGGTAATTCACAACAAGCTTTTAGGAAAACAAAGAAATGCAGAAGAGAAAATGAAGGAATCAGAGCAGAGAAAATTGTACCTGAAGCAGAGTGTAAAAGAGGATGAAGGTAACATCTGGGAGATGCTGACGGCTAGACGAGCACAGTAAGGGGCTTCAGCCTCACCAGCACCCCCCCCCCTTCCTGTCTTTGGACTGAGCGGAGAAAAGCAGAGCAGGCTGGAAACCAGATCATCCAATGCAGAAGACCCAAGAAACTTGAGTTATGCAGTGAAGCTGCACCCACCCGTCCTATTGTTTGATGTGCCAGTAATTAATCAGGCAGAAATTCTTCCTTCCCAACTCTGCACCCATCTGTTTCCTCGCAGTTTTTCCGCAGCCACGTTGGGAGGTTAATCCCCCTCTACACTGCATGCCGCTTACATGTTCTTTATTCATCGGGTTTTATGGTACCTTCTGCATACATTTATGGCCACTCAGGGGTGACTTCACCGTCAGTACAGCGTTGCCCAGGGGTTTCTGAATGTGGTTTTGAGTGGCACTTTTTCCTTCTTCCCCTTCCAATTCAAAGGGAACAATAAGCAGACAACCTGACACAGCTTCATTGATTTCCATCAGTTCCCCCACCCCTATTTCCCCCTCTGTATTTATCACTTGGCTCAGGGGGCTAATCACCGCTGAGGCAAGTACTGACACAGGAAAATCTGCATACCAGATTGAATGAAAACAGATATTCTGAGGCAAGGGGGAACCAGGTCGAGGGCTGAGAAAATGTGGAGTGAATGCCAGATGCAGAATAAACCAGTATAGTAGTTTGTTGATGCCTATCACAAATAAGGTTGCCAACACTGGGTTGGAAAATTCCTGGAGATCTGGGGATGGAGCCTGGTTAGGGAGCTCATAGGGGATGTGGTGCCATAGAGTCCACCCTCCAAAGCTGTAGTTTCCTCCAGGAGGACCAGGGGACCAAGAGATGTCTGCAGTCTGGAGACCAGTTGTGATTCCAGGAGAACTCCTGGCCCCACATTGTGAAGACCTTGGGTTCTGTTATTAGAGAGTCAACATGGAATGTTTCCTTCAAGAGTTGATTAGTAATCAATAAGAATTGTGATTGCTACACACTCAGATAGAGCAAATATTGTGAAATGAATTGTTTACATTGCGTGTGTGAGCGATAACAGAAAAGAATTTATTAAAGAATTACTACTGTAAATGGTTTTGCAACATATCTTTATTGACTCTTTCTTATTTTTGTAATGGATGTTTTATTTGGATTCCCCCACCTGGAAGTTGGCAGCCCTACCTCAGTGGAGGGGTGCTTACTGGAATAAAATGGAGTCCTTCATGCTTGTAATTGACTGATGAAATTTCCTCCTGGCCCCACCTGGAGGTTGGCAACCCAACATTAAATCATCTCCTTGCACCAAGGTCATATATCCAATTCCTTCAGGGTTCAAAGCCTAGTTCTCACTGTGGTAGGTCTGCAGAGCTCCTGGTGGGGGCAGAGGATCCCCTGGCCCAGGTTCCATTGCATGCTGCAGCTTGTTTTACCATAAAGTTTCCAGAAATTCCTAGATTTACCTTTAGCCCACCAGAATTATAACTGATCTCCAGCCTCCAGAGATCAGTTTCCCAGGAGAAAAGGGTAGCTTTGGAGGGTGGTCTCTATGGCCTCACATGCTTGCTGTGCTTCCCCCAGACTCCACCCTCCTCAGGCTCCACCCTCAAATCTCCAGGAATTTTCCAAACCAGAGTTGGCAACCCAACCTAGAAGGTTAAGGGCAGGCCTCCTTGCCTACACAGAGAGCAAATCGACTTCGAAGTGCAGCACGATCAATTTGATTTAGGCCAAGAAAGGTTCAGGACAGGATTTTCTATCTCCATAGCAAATTGTCGGAGGATGTGCCTCAGGTAAGCAACCCAGAACTTTCGTTCTCAGCCCAAGACATAGGATAAATTTGAGCGCCTGACTTCAATTTAATGCCTGGGAGAGATTCTTAGACTTCGTCCATCTCTCTAAATAATGCCGGAATCAAATTACCAAGGAGCATGCAGTCCATTTCTTAGGGTCTCAAAAGGACTCGCAGAATCTTTCTCAGTCATTAAGTATTGTTTATCAGGAGGTAAAGAGTCTAATATGCAAGAATCAATAAGGGCTTTCTGTGAAAATATTGTTTGCCGGGGATCTTATCCGCCAGGCCTCCTCTCAGCGATGGAATTTGACAGCCTGTTTTCCACCTACCTCCACAAATACTTAAATGAGGGGTCACTCCATCAGCTATTTGGGGAGGAAATTGGACAGGTGCTTGAAGTAATGCTTGGGGGGGGGGGGGGCTGGCTGCATTCAAGACCTTTATAAGGCCAGATAGCGATGGAATTTCTTTGCAAAGGATGGTGTGAAATAAAACCTGAGGCTTAGCATAGACAGAATTTGCTGGAACTTTTGGGAAGCAAAGCCCAATCAGCCTCCAAGATTTTAGGTATGGGCCGTATTCAGGGGGGAAAGAAGGGCGCGCTAGGAATGCCAGCCTCCAGGGGGGAACTGGGGATCTCCCAGAATAACAGCTGATCTCCAGACTGCAAAGATCAGTTCCCCGGGAGAAAAGGAATGCTTTGGAGGGTGGACCCTACGGCATCTAGGATTGCCATACGGCTGGCAACCAGCAGGGGAGGGGGGCTTACCAGGAGCAGGAGGGAGGCCCAGGCTAAGTTGCCAGCAACATGACAACGTCACTTTCAACGTGTACTGGAAGTGACATCATCACACTGAGCCATTGTTATGTATCGTGTGATATAGATAGCCTGAATGAGCCTGAGCTTCAGTCACAAGCGCCATAAACTCTCAGTATCCAAAAAATCAACAGCCTGATTGGCTGCCATTGTGCAATGAACCAATCAGGGAAGACTTTGTCTTTCGGCGGAAACAAACCCTATTGGTCCTAAATACTCACTTAGGATTGGACCTTACTGTTCTAGGGGTGTGGTTTATCTAGTTCCAAACTGTATATAAGTTGGGGTTTTCCGTGTTGTGTTGTGTTCTAACAAACTGAACTCACTGGTTAAGGAAGAGCTGCCTGACCTCGAGTTACAACAGCCATCCTGGTGATGCTCTGGAATTTGAGCGAAAACTCTATGGTGAAAATGGCTTCTACCATAGATTTGTGGCCCAAATATCACAGTGCCATCTGGACATCACCAATGCGATGATGTCACTTCCAGTACACACTGGAAGTGACATCACCATGTTGCCAGTAACGTAGCCTGTGCCTCCCTTCTGTTCCTGGTAAGTCTCCCCGCTGACCACATGGTCCATGGCAGGAGGCAGGGCTGAGGGACGGGGAATCCCCTACCTCCAGCAGGGGGCTGGCAACCCTAATTGTAACCCAGTGAGGTCCCTGTCCTCCCATGGCTCCACCCAGGCCTGTAGCTACAATGGGGCCCCTCGAGGCCCAGCTCCCTGACTTCCTGCCAAGGCCTCACTACTTCCTATCTAGCCTAGCCCTCCCAACTCTCTGGGCCACCCAGAGGACTCCCTGCGCCGCCCCCGCCGCCCCTTCCCTTCCCTGCCTGCCAGCAGCCTTGCCGGCTCCATGGTGGTTGGTGGGGAGGGGCTGAGGGTCCTGAGCTGGCAGCAACAGGACGGCGTTTGTGTGTGAGGCAGGCAGGCAGGTGGGTGGGGCTGGCAGGAAGCTTCAGTGACACTCAGAGGCCTGTGGGGCCTGGCCGAGGTGCCTCTTCCTCTTCTGCCTCCTCCTCCTGTGCCTGGGTGCCCACTTGGAGCACCAGCGGAGGCCAGCTCCATGGCACTTGGCTTCCAGGGCATGTCGGGGGGAGGGGCCCCAAGCTGGTGGTGGCACGGGGCTCCCAGGTGAGTTAGTGGCACGATGCTGCCAGGCTGGCAGGAACTTTTGGTGGTGTCCATGGCTTAGATATGTAGAGGAGAAACGCTCTACAATGGGAATATCCCCGGACTTTTGACAAGGGCTCTACTGCAAAGTATCTGTCAAGTTTAACAGCCCCACATCATCGCAGAGTGTACATGCTTGCACACTTTAATGTTCTGCTGTTAGCCAAATTGCTTTATTTACAGCAACTGGCAATTTATAAATGGGTTCTTGCCAGTTTATACCAAGGTCCTGTTCCCACCAAGGGTTACCGGTAAAGGATTCGAGGTTGTTGTAGTTAAAATAGATGTCTTTTACTTAAAAATGTATCTCATACAAACAATACTGATGCACTCACACATTCAATCAAGTTTCTAAGATTTACAGTAAGAAATAAGCACTTTTGCATTAGCAGGTAGGGGTGATGGTGGGCGATACTTATCTGTCTTGCAGCTTGGTTGTTCCAATGAAAAATGGAGGGGAAGAAATGGAAAACAAAGGGATCCACACTACCAAAACTAGCCGGACTGTGTGGGGGTCTCTTGACTGCAGATCAAGAGATCAAAGTAGAGGCAAGGGTTGGGGATAGCAAGTGGGACTTAAGAGGGGTTAAAGCAGACAGGGGTTGTTGCAGGGGAGATGCTAGTTGATCAAGTAGGAGGGGCCAGACGACTGGTTCTCTCCTTTTATAGGGGGTCCAAGAGATGGGTGGTAA
>NW_015165927.1:133057-133207 GCF_001447785.1 Gekko japonicus
AAATGAGCTATGCGAATGTCCATCATCCCCGGCAGTGCTTCAAACACGTCGTTTACGGTTCTCATCAGGTCCCGCACCGATTGTTCCAATTCGTTCAACCGCTCTCCAGGCTCTTCCTCCGGAATTTGCTCGGGTTGCCGGTATGTCGGA
>NW_015165927.1:133588-147238 GCF_001447785.1 Gekko japonicus
GTTGTAGGTAGGTTTCCCTCTGCCCCGCTCATGATCACGTCAGATTCGGGACGATAGGAAAATTGAGAATTCTAACAATATGTTGGATCCCCAAGCATCGAGAATAAATCCACGTTTTAAAGAAAAGCAAAATTTATTTCAAAGCTTTGGAAAGACACTCAAACACGTTCTTTGTTAGAACTGACTACAAACGGTTAGGGCAAATATTATAAAGGGATTTGAACCAGGTACAGGGCCAATGGGTCACTTTCCCACTGGTGGGTGAAAGGAAACGGTTGCGCGCTCATTCTCTGAGAACCAGGCTATCTCCAGACATAATATCAGGGTGGCTTACAGCAGTGGCCCAGTTACCAGTAAAACCTTCTGCCTCTCCACCTCTTCTTCCTGCACCTCCTCTTCTCCTCCTCTTCTTTCTGCACCTGGGTGCCCAGCTGGAGTGCCAGCGGAGGCTAGCACCTTAGCACTCGGGCTTCCAGGGTACGTCGGGCGGAGGGGCTGGTGGTCCCAAGCTGGCGGCAGCCGCCAATTCTTCCAAGCTTAAAAAAACACCCTTTTGTTTTATTTTTATTCCAGTGCCCCCCGATTTATTTAAAGGCCCCCTAAATGGAAAAACCCTGGCTACGAGCCTGGCTCCACCCCCAAATCCCTAGGAGTTTCTCAACCTGGAACTGGCAACCCTACCCCTCCGCCTCCCACCCTAGGTCACATCAGTAGATAGGAGAAAAAAGGAGAGTGAGGTGCAAGGTGAGTCAAATCAGCTGCTCTACCTGGCATCTTGTTCTTCTTTTTTCCCATATGGACCATATCGCCACCACAATATTAAAAAAAGAAGAAGAAGAAGAAAAGGGAATTAATCCTTGTAATAAAAATGTCCACAAAATGCAGCAACGGATCTTTTAAAAAAAAAAAATGCGGCAAGCTGTGTTGTTCCTTCGTGTTTTTCAAGTACGCATCTAGCATCAATTATGGAGAAAAATGCTCAGCGTTTCCCCGAGGCTCACTTGGCATCTCCGTTGCATTCTTTTCGGCGCCAGGCCAAAACATTCCCGCTCACCCAGGCTTTTAATGGAAGGGGTTGATCTTTGAACACTATCTTAGTCTGGAAATGGATATTTTACACGGCCGACGGTGGTATGTTTTTACGGCCTTTTTAATGCTCGGCTGGGTTTTTAATGCTGGGTTCTAATGCATACCTTTCAATGCTTCACTCTTCTTGTTTTTATTTCGTGAGGCTCCTCGGACAGGTTCCTGGAGAGGCAGTATAATTTTTTTTTTTTACAAATAAGCAAATAAAATATAGCATTTCCAGATGCTTGAAGGACTTCGTCTCCAATTTAGGATTATTTTATTTATTTATGTATTTATTTATCAAATTTATACCCCGCCCTCCCCACCGAAGCCAGCTCAGGGCAGCTGACAGAGAATTAAAACACATAGAGAGGCATTAAAACAATCATAAAACTTTCTCGAAACAATCCAAATGGTGTAAAGCGCTAGTACATTTTGCTCTAACAATAATGATGATGATGATGTTTGGCGACTGCGGCAGCAAGTCGATGTCCTATCCTATTGATCTTCTCTTCGTTCTATTTCTTATGTGGTTTGCTCAGGCTGTTGCTGGTTACCAACTCCAGGCTGGGGGAGTTCATGGTGGTTTGGTGGTAGAGCCTAGGAAGGGCGAGGTTTGGAGAGGGGAAAGGAGGGACCTCAGCTGGGTATAATGCCATGTGAGTCCACCCTCCAAATCAAGCCATTACCTCCAGGGGAACTGATCGCTGTGATCTCAAGATCACTTCTGGGATATCTCCAAGATCCAGGGGTCATTTCTTGCAGGAGCGCACAGGAGCAGAGCTCCGGCAATAAGGAACCCAGGGGATGGGCACATGCAACAAGCCCCGCCCCCTGCTCCCAGCAGCCCTCAGTCAGAGCAAGAAGCAGCCAGGTAAGTTGCAGAGCCCCCCGCACGGCCCGCCTTCAGGTACAAGCTCTCCCTCCTCTACGAGGACAGATCTGCATGTTCGCCCCTCCCCCCAATAGCTAGCAATCCAGAACAGTCCAGTGGAGCCTGAGCGGTGGGTGTTGCCTTCTGACACACTTCCGGTGATGTCAGGGGGTGTGGCATATGCAAATAAGTTATGCTAATGAGTTGTGCTAATGAGCGCCTGCACCTCTTTTTCTATGAAATGACCCCTGCCAAGACCCCTTTGGAGGATGGGGACCTTAATCGACATCATTTTACCAGAAGCTTTCTAGTTGACCAGTGTCATTATTCCCAGATGGGGCTGGGCGACAGTGGCTTGCCTAATGACAGCTTAGTTATCAAGTTAGCGACACAACAGACAAGATTTGAACCAGAGAACTTCCTCAGCCTCTGAACTAGGGTTCTCTCTTTGCCTGCTTATGGCAGGAGACATCGTCACACTAGGCCATCCTAGCAACACTCTGGAATTTGGGCAAAAAAACTCTATGGTGAAAATGCTCAGCAGGGTGGCAGGCAGAAACTGGGGGCAAATCAGGGGGATAATCATCCTGGGGAGAACAAATTTTAAAGAAAAATAAGGCCTCATTGACATACCATAGAATTTATAGTGATTCCTAGAGCTACCCTTTGTCACTTCCATAAGCATATGGAGCAAAGGTCCATCAGTGGCTATTAGCCACAAGGTATAGATAGGGACTCTGGGGCAAGTGATGCTCTGTCTTCTTGGTGCTTGGGGGGGGGTCAACAGTGGGAGGGCTTCTAATGTCCTGGCCCCACTGGTGGACCTCCTGATGGCACTGGTATTTCTGGCCACTGTGTGACACAGAGTGTTGGACTGGATGGGCCTTTGGCCTGAGCCAACATTGGCGCCTCTTATGTTCTTATGTTCTTATGGTGCTTGGGGGAGTCAACAGTGGGAGGGCTTCTAATGTCCTGGCCCCACTGGTGGATCTCCTGATGGCACTGGTATTTCTGGCCACTGTGTGATACAGAGTGTTGGACTGGATGGGCCTTTGGCCTGATCCAACATTGGCATCTCTTATGTTCTTATGTTCTTATGTTAACTCTGTGGACAGAACTTCCTGTATGAAGACAAGGTCTTTTTTTTCCCTTTTCCATTTTTTCCTGGGACGCTGCCCACCACCAACCCTCCCAGTGGCTGCCAGGCACTGTGAACCGCTAGACTACATCAGCTCTTAATAGCTTCTCACTGAAGCTAAAAACGGAGGAGTTAGTTTATTCGGAGTCATGTTTTACAGCAACATTTACGAATACTATATAAAATGTAAGTCATCCATAAAATCCCACATTATAAAACAAATTTTCTCTGCTCTGAACGCAAAGTTGCATACAACACCACACAGTGAATAGCTCACTGAATAAGCATTCCAAAGTTTGAGTGAATGTGAAACCCTGCTTCCAAAGCAGAAAGGTTAAGGGACCACTGTGGTGTCAGAATGTAAAAAGACTGTGCATTAATTCATGACAGAGGAGGACTTCTAGCTCTTCTGGGGTTCATTGAAAGGAAACTTGCTGCTGTAAGCGGCCTCCAGGTGTGATCACATCCAAAATCAGAAACCTGAATTGGCTTATTTTTCCAGGGCTTTAGCATAAGCAATGAAGCAGCGGGAGTAGTAGAGCCTCTGCTTGGCATGCAGAAGGTCCCAGGTTCAATCCCCAGCATCTCCAGTTAAAAAAAGAGCTGGCAATAGGTGATGGGGAAGACTTCAGCCGGACACCCTGGAGAGCTGCTGCCAGTCTGAGTAGACAATATTGACTTTGATGGACCAAGGGCCTGATTCAGTAGAAGCCCGCTTCATGTGTTCAAGTAGCGTCAAGGCTGGGAGCCGAGAAGAAAATCATTTCCAGACACTGAAACATGATAAATGGGGAGAGGGAGCATACAGAGCTGCAGATCGATGGCCCATCTAGTCCACTATTACATATTATCGTCCACTCTACATACTATACTGCAGTATTTACTCCATGTATGCCACCACCCCAGCATACCAAAAAAAAACCTCCAAGGGGCTGTCTTACATACAAGTTACAGTTTTGTCCAGTAAAAATTGGGGGAGGGTGTCTAGCTTTTTTCAAGGGAGGTGTATAGGGTTACCCTATTTTCTAGAACAAAGAAGAGGACATATTTCCAAACCCACTACTTGAAACAAGTGATCACTGTGACAAATCTAATTTCAAATACCCCTGCTATTTAAGAGAAGGAGGAGGAGGATATTGGATTTATACCCTGCCCATCACTCGGAGTCTCAAAGCGGCTTACAAACTCTTTTCCCTTCCCCTCTCTGCAACAGACACCCTATGAGGTAGGCAGGGCTGAGAGATCTCAGACAGAAACTGCCCTTTCAAGGATAGCTCTTGTCAGAACTATGGCTTGTCCAAGGTCATCCAGCCAGGTGCAAGTGGAGGAGTGGGGAATCAACCCCGGTTCTCCCAGATTAGAGTCTGCGCACTTAAGAACATAAGAGATGCCAATGTTGGATCAGGCCAAAGGCCCATCCAGTCCAACACTCTGTATCACACCCACTACACCAAACTGGCTCTCCATGGAAACTGCTGATCTGGCAACATTTGTGATTTGGGCCTCCACAGATAGCAAAGCATCCAAAATCACACCCAGACTCTTCACTGTTGGTGCTGGTGTTAACAGCGCTCCACCAAAAGTTGGGAGTTTGATCCCCAGTCTCACTCCCCGTCAGCCCAGGCACAGGACCTCCATCTTTGATGGATTTAACTCCAGCCAGCTCAGCCAAAAATATCTGTGGCGGAGTCCATCCGTCTGTCCATTAACAGGTCAATGACAACCCAGCCCAAAGCTCTGGACCAACTGGGCGAGGGGGCACATACAGATATTAAATAACATGGGCGAGAGAATCGCCCCTTGTAGAATGCTACATACCAAAGGGTAACACGGCAAGACTCTCTCCCCAAGTGCCACCTTCTGTCCCCGACCATGGAGAAAAGAAACAAACCACCGTAAGGCTGTCCCACATATCCCCACATCGGGGATGTGGAGATATAACCAGTGTCTGCACCATTTCAAATAAAGAAGAAGATGAGCTCATCATCTTCTTTATTATTGTCTACCATTCTTTATTGTATGAACTTTGCAGCAATTTGTGTTTTGATCATCATTGTATTGCTATTCCCTTGATCAGGGGTCATTTCGTAGAAAAAGAGCTAGGGGAACTCATTAGCATAACTCATTAGCATATGCCACACCCCCTGACATCAGGGGCCCGGCGGTGGACCTGCAAGGCCAGCGGGAGTGCGAGGAAGCCCCGCGAAGGCCCTCCCTGGCCCCAGGCAGTCAGGGGTGGGGAGAGGCGGGGAGGAAGCAACTTACCCTCCCTCTTCTCCTGCCTCCTCCTGGATGAATGAGGGCTGAAAGCGGGGCGGCCGGAAGCAGGGGGCGGGGCTTCGTCATGTGCCCCACCCCCCTGCACCTCACCCAGGGGAACTGCGTTCCCCCGTGTTCCCCCCCGAAATGACCTCTGCCCTTGATTGCTATATGTTTGCACCATTTCAAATGGCAGGTGTAGACTGGCACATTCAAATGATCCTCCATATTTTTTTAAAAAACTCCTTGTATGTAGAAAGCCAATCACCAAACTAGGCTCAGAAAGAATTTTCAGCTCAACGCACGATAGAGGCACTTATCTTAAAGCCGGATAGAAGCAGGAGCTACGCGCTGGTGTGTCTGCTCAGGGCGCCATATTGAAACCATCCAATTCGCTGCCCGATGATGTCCCACTGTGAAGAAAAACTGTAATTTTCCTAGGTAAAAGCTGATTATGGAGATCAGTATGTAGAAAGCTAACATGTCAGACAGAAAAGCTCAGAATAACCTTCCACTTGGCATGCTGCCTGTGCATGAAGATTTTCTATGAAGCAGCATTTTATTCAGGACAACGATCCACCACCTTTCTAAGTTAGTAATTACACAAAGCGGATCGTGATGGAAAGCAAGCCACAAATAATCCATTTTAAAACTACTTGCAACAGACAGAAAACTATGGAATGTGATCTACCAAGGTTTAAAAGAACAGACAACTACGTATCACTGTATATACCACAGTTTATGGCCCATTCTGCATCTAGCATTCACCCCATTGTTTTATCAAACCCACACAGAAAAAGATGCAACTCAAAACCACATTCAAATACCCTGGAGCAGTGCTGTACTGACCGCAGAGTCACCCCTGAATGGCCATAAAACGGCCACAAATCTATGCAGACAGTACCATAAAACCGAGAGATCAAACGAAGTGAAACTGGCATACAGTGTGGAGGCTACCATAAAACCCGACAATCAAAGAAAGTGAAAGTGGCATGCAATGTAGAGGGGAATTTCTGTTCCAGCGTGGGTTTGGTAAAACAGCAGAGCAAATGCTCCATGCAGAATGGGCCTGGAAGTCGGAAAGGCGCTATCAGCCAGGTCTCAGTGTTACTCTGGCTGCCGTGAGAAGGGGGTGGTGACTGTGGAATTTCTACTTTTGTTTCTGCTGAGCCTGTATTGTTTTGCTTATCTCTTTCTGTATAACCTTGAGGGCCTGGTGTCTTCTTTCTCTTGGGAATGCTGGCCCGTTAGCTTGACGGGCTTCTACCTATCGTCTGATTCGCCCTGAATCATTTTGGTCCCCCTTGAATCCTGTATATCTATTAGCTTTGCACGCTTTGCCCTCAGTTCTAACACGAAACAGCAAGCTACCTGCATGCCATATAGATCTCAATAAATGTTGGTTCTTTCGAATGACTGCTGTTGAGAACTGATTGACTCAGGAGTCTGACAGGTGCTTAGATTTTCTTAAAGCCTTTGAAAATAACAACAGTAAAACGGGAAGACCTGTAATAAAAAGTCATTCACAGGGAATGGCGTTCCAGGGATCAGGAAAGAATTTAACATTTCCATTGCATCTATGAACTGGGCCATTGAGCAGCATTCCAAGACAACAAGCCAGAAAAGAAAACCAAGGCCTCAGTCACACGGGCCAGATAACACGGGGGGAGGAGCGGCTGTTCGCCCCGGAGCAAAATAAAGCGCGGTAGCCCGATCACATGGTCCCCCGAGTCTCCGTGCTTAGGCTGTTAGCTGGCGATCACACGGTGATGCTGCAGCGTGGCAAAGAAGCGGTGTGGCGCGATCACACAAGCGTTTCACGTTTGTCCACATGTGCAGTTCCGCAGAGCAGCACTGCTTTCAGTTTCATGTTTGTGAGCATGCGCTTACGAAAAACATCCAGTTTGCGACGGGACGTGGACGTGCGCTGAATGCCACGGGATACTAGCGCTCCCGCGATCGGACGCTCACCTGTGCCGCGCATTCTCTGGATACTAGTGCACTTTCCTTGGTACTTTTTAACTCCACATCTTCGGCAGGATGCCATGGGTTGGCCACGGGTGCGCTACGCTTCCCAGATGTTGCGTTGTGATCGTGCCACGAAAATCCACCCGACATTCGTGCCTTTCGCGCCGCAAAATCTCTGTGTGACCGGGGCCCGAGTTTTGCAAACAAGCCACATAAGGAAGCTGGGTTTCATAAATGACAAAAAAAGCCGTTTTGCTTAGCTTGCCTGCTCTAGTTGTAGCTGATTCCATGTAACACTATTTCAGCATGATGCGCTTCCCCCAAAATATGTGCATTGACTTTGTTGCAAAGGAGACACTGCTTACATAGAAGAGTGACATGAATATTTCAATCCACTTTTCTGCTTCCCGAAGTCTCTCACTATTCATTTCTTTTTTCGCACAGCTGCTGTTACTGGGACTGAAAGCATATTACATGTTCAGAAGACTCAAACTGTCAGAAGCCTGCCCTGCTTCCCTTCCTCCCAAAAAATAAAGTGATGGGCGCTTTCAAATCAGATGGGGTGCAAATTCCCACGCCGGGTTCCCAAAACAGTCCGATGCTCTGAAATGTGCAAACGCCTCTCAAATTGCTTCCCGGTTCATGCAAATAAAATTTGCAAATGAGATACAATTATGTGTTTTTTCTCGTCCAAAGAATCATGCCTCCAGGCTGCTACAGTTTAAACCTTGGCCATTTGACTTTGATAAATATATATTTTCCCCCCTCCCGTAAGTATTTATTTCCAAATGACAGCTGCCGTTTCATTACCATAGCAACTCCGAGGAGAAGCTGCAGACAGAGTCAGCAACATGGGCCCTAGCAGGCGGTGCCTTTGTGGAGCCCTTCATCAAAGTTCACAGGAAACCTTGGTCGGTGTCCTGTGATGAAGGACTAGCATTATTGTCCCATTAGAAAGGTGTGTTTTTGTCCCCTTTTCATGGCATCTCACTCGAACGATGCTCCTTTTAAGCCTAAAACGCTCCTCCTCTCTTGGGCTTTGGCCTTCACTGATGTTACCAGCGTCATTAGCACATGAAAGACCTTCGCCTTTGGAACATCTCCCCCCCCCCCAGTCCCAAGGCTCACCTCACGCCTTTTACTGTCCTTTAGGCACCAGGCTAAAATAGTTCAGTTTGACCAGGCTTTCACCTGAAGGGTTTCATCTTTTTAAAAGCCGTTTTGATGACCTGCTTCTCGCCTGAAGGACGTTTTATGGATATCCTTTTAAGCCAGTTCGTCAAATGTTCTTTCTGTGTGTTTTTCTTGAGCCTCTTAAAGGGACGTGCCTTTGTATATTTCTGGTCTGGATATATAGACAAAAAAAAATACCATACCAGTATTTGGGGGTGGGTATATTTGGATATCTGCAGTGGTATTTGGCATGCTTGGGAATACTGAAAACTGGGTCTGGAATGTTCCTGGGAAATGTTGGGAATATTTGGGAATATCCAGGACCGGTATTTTAAAGATCCCAGGTGTTGTGTACTAAGTATGAGTCTACCCTAAGCTAGCCCTGGGGTCGAGTTGAGCTTGCATCCACAGAACAATAGTTGGCTAGGATCCTAGAATGGACCAATAGAGAAACAATGTAATGTCAATAGCCTATCGTTGGGAGTGGGAGTGTTTGGGGTGTGGTTTTTTGCATGCTTAAAAACCAGGCTTCTGCCTGGGATTTTGTTTTCCTTCTCCTTGCTGAAATGACTAATGAAGTAGAACTGATCACTGTACTTGGGGTCTGTTCATCCATAGAACCCACTATTTAACACCAGGCTTATGCCCCCCAGCACACACACTTTAAAAAGGTTTCCCAAGCAATAGGAGGGAGGAGGAGGGGGGCAGTTCTCTTGGGAAAATGGGATATAGACAAAAAATACCTTACCAGTATTTGGGGGGTTATTTGGGTATCTGCAGTGGTATTCTTTGGCCAAGCACCAAAGAATATATTCTTTTGAATTATGGTGCTGGAGAAGACTCTTGAGAGTCCCCTGGACTGCAAGAAGATCATATCAGTCAATCCTAAAAGAAATTGACCCTGACTGTTCCCTGGAAGGCCAGAGACTGAAGCTGAAGCTCAAATACTTTGGCCACCAAAGGAGAAAGAAGCACTCACTGGAGGAGACCCTGATGCTGGGAAAGACTGAAGGTCAAAGAAGGGGACGGCAAAGGACGAGATGGTTAGACAGTGTCATAGATGCAACGGACATGAAATTAAGCAAACTCTGGAGCACAACGGAAGACAGGAGGGCCTGGCGTGATGTGGTCCATGGGGACGCAAAGAGTCAGACTCAACTGTGCGACTGAACAACAACAAAGTGGTATCTGGCATTCTTGGGAATACTGAAAATTGGTTCTTGAATATTTCTGGGAAATGTTGGGAATATTTGGGAATATCCAGGGCCAGTATTTTAAAGATCCCAGGCCTGTTCTCCCCCCTCCCCTTAAAAAGGTTTCCCAAGCAATAGGAGGGAGGAGGAGGGTGGCAATTCTTCCGGGAGAGAAAAGCAGTTCTGGGCTTGGTTAAATGTATGCTTTGGCATGAAGTTCCCTTGGTTTTCCTTGTGTTTACTCTAACTTGGGAGACTATTACTGTTGGGGCTGTTATTGCTAACAGCGTAGCTGTTCTGGGGTGCAGGAGAAAGGACGGCACAAGGAAAACAGCGATGTCAGCTTTTTAATACTTTATTTTATTAAACTTTTATTTGTACAAAAAAAAAGATCACATCACATATATTAAGACTATAAATGAAGCATATAAGGCCATGAGGTTAAGATGAATAAGCCCTGATCGAGGCTCTGCTTATATTCATATCAAGTCCACATAATCCTCATCATTCGGTAAAATGTCATTTCTCATCCAATAATGAATGACATGAGACCACGATTCAGTGCATGCTAGTTTCTGTCGATCTGATCTGTTCAGTCGTGTATGATTCATAGGTTTGCCTAAAATATAAAAGTCCCGCAACTTTCGGAGCCATTGCTCTATCGTCGGCATTTTCTGATCTTTCCATTTTGAGGCTAACGATGTTCTAGCTGCTGAAATTAGAGCTGAGGCCAATTGGTCGCGTTTCAGTTTCCCAGATGGCATTTTCCAATAATCTAATAGCAAAACCTCTGGCAGAAGCGGGAGATCCATCCCTGTGATATTCTTGATGTGTAAGAGGATACCTCGCCAGAACTCTTGTGCCTGTTTACAAGTCCACCAGCAGTGGAGAAAATCTGCTCCACAACCACATCAGCGATGTCAGCTTGGCTTTTCGAATACCACCCTGTTTGTGCCACTTTTTTTTTTTTTTTGTATCAGTAGGGAAGATTTGTCATCAAGGGAAGCATCTGTTTTTGTGCAGACGTGCACTAAATCTCCAGCTTCTGGCTCTAAAGTTTATAGTCACTTGGATCTAGGAAAATAACTGGAAAGCCTTCCCCCACCCCCAACCCTAGACTGACAAAAGACGCCACGCCACACTGGACCAAATGAGGCAAAATATCGGAGTAGTATGAATAAGCTCCCAATGTTAGCCCCTGGAAATAGTATTGAAAGAGGCCGGTTGTTAAAAACTGTGTTCCATGGAAGGTCTGACCCCAAGCTTAGTGATCAGCTCTCCTTTACTAGTGATTAGGCAAGACCAAAAAGCGAAAAGCCAGGGCAACCGCACTGTTTAAATAGCATGCAACTCCACCCACTTCCCCAAACAGCTACCAATGATAGGCCCATTCATTCCTCATTGGCCACCCCCAGAGTCCAGGTGGGCTATTGTTCTAGAGCTCCAAGCTCAGCCAGTCTCTGGTAGAAACAGTCCTAGAATGTTCCAGTCCCGACACATAACACCGGTCTTCCAGTGGAGGAATGGAAGGGGGAAGAGCTGCTTGCCCTCTTTCCTGTCCTGCCAGTTGACTGCCAGGATATTTGAAGGGTCACTTTCTCCTAGGGTTGCCATCCCCCCGATGGGGGCGGGGGTTCCCCTGCTTTCGGGGGGCTCAATCCACCACCGCCCAGCTGGCCAGTGGGGGAGGCTATTATGTATTGAGCCGAAGCCATCCCTGAATGTGGACCTTGAACTGGGTGAGCTTGCTCCCCAAGAACAACAGCTGACCAGGATCCTGGAATCAACCTACAGATAAGCAGCGTAATGTAAATAGCCTATCCTTGGGAGTGGGTGGGGGTGGGGTGGGATTTTTGCCGGCTTTATAAGCAGGGCTCAAACCCTGCTGGGTGTCCTTGTTGTGTTCCTGAAATCACTAAATAAACTAGAGCTGATCACTGCAATTCGTCCAGAACCTAGTATTTAACAGAGCCCCACCCCCGAAGAACTCTGGCATGCCTGATATGCCCGGTGCAATGATGTCACCCAGAGGTGATGTCATCATGCCAGGCACGTCGTGCGGGGGGATGCTCTAGCATTTGGGTTAAAACTCTATGGTGGCTGAAGACTCCTGAACAGAGGACCGGAGCCCCCTGTTGGCAGCCAGGTAAGACCCGGCAACCCTACTTTCTCCTGCACTGTGCAGGTTGCTAATCTGCACTAGGGTTGCCAATCTCCAGGTGAGGCCTAGAGATCTCTCAGAAGCCCTTCTAAGAATCATTTGGAATCTTATACAATGATGTCATGACACTTCAGTGAGACTTACTGATATGTACCAGTTGAGACATTGACTAGAGACGTTGCATACTCTTTATCTTTGTTTGGAAGACGATTACTATCAAAACGGTTGAACATTCCGGAGATCATCGTTAACATCTCATCAATTTACTTATTTTTGTACTTACCTGGTGAAATGTTAATTGTGTGCATTTTCGCACTCTGGATTATTACACTGTCACTGTAATTACTTAAACTATTTTTGTAAGTGCAGTATGCATACAGGTTTCCATTTTTTGGATCATTTTTGGACTTGCTTTAATACTGCTACCAGCATCTCAACACGGTTACTCATTGGGAACAAGAACCAAAAGGGTGAGAAGAAAGTCTAATGAAGGGCCAATATTAAAAACCTAATTAAAACTTATAATATACAAAAATACAAGTATTTATTAGAAAGACAGTTAAGAACATATATAAGGGCCCAATGAAAGCCTTGTAAAAAAGTATAGCCTAAACACAAGGGCCAATACACATCACCTGACGTGTTTCTGCCCTATTGGGGCCTTCTTCAGAGGTCAAACAATATTGAGTTACACAGAACTTAAATACATATTGCAATAAGATAACCAATAAGTGAATATTGGACCAGGATTATTGGGGGCCATCTTCTCAAGCCCGTTAACTTGCTCACACAGTTCAGCTGTGAATCTGGTATGGGAGCGGGAACTCTCTCCCCCCCTGGAAAGAACCATGGATACTGCCCTGTGATTGGTTGAGGAAGTCAGGATGTTATGGCCAGCATTTTTCTATAAGTATGGTTCGAGAGAAGAGTCCATTATTCCCCTTTTACCCTTTCCTCCCTACTCCTCATTGCTGTCAAGAAAATATTTGTCTCATGCTCTGGAATTCTGTGCTCTAAGAAGCAACTGTCCAGTGTTACAGGACTCCAGTAAGTAAGACAGCTAGTCGGGTTTTGTTATTTTATGTATTTCCACTGCCACTGAACGATATGCCTTGTGTTTTCAGTATCTTTTCTTGAATTCCTTCAATGAAGCCTTCCTTTGCTTTATGGTGCGTGTTGCTCTGGGAGTTACTAAGACTAAACCCAGGTAAAGCTTGGTTACAGAAGAAGGAGGAGGAGGAGGAGGAGATTGGATTTATACCCCGCCCTTCACTTGGAGTCTCAGAGCAGCAAACTCCTCTCCCTTCCCCTCCCCACAACAGACACCCTGTGAGGTGGGTGGGGCTGAGAGAACTCTGACACAAACTGCTCTTTTTCAAGGACAGCTGTGCCAGAGCTTGTGACTGACCCAAGGTCACATCAGCAGGCGCAAGTGGAGGAGTGGGGAATCAAACCCGGTTCTCCCAGATTAGAGTCTCTTGACAAAGATGCTTCTCCTGCTTGCCTCCTGTTTGAGACTAACTTTTCCCTCAGTGGCTGTTGGTAGGTGTAATGAAATGGCAGTTACCTGTGTTTGATAGAAGCTGTAGGGTTCTTGCTGTAGATCCAGGTTCTTGCTGTAAAAGCTGAGTGGGTGACCAGTCACAGACTTTCAGCCATACCTACCTCACAGGGTTGTTCCGCGGGTCAAAAGGGGGAGCGGTGAATGATGTAATCTGCTTTGGTCCCTATTGCAGAGAAAGACATCTTTTCCTCCTGGGAAACCATTGTTGCCAATCTCCAGGTGAGGGCTGGAGATCACTCAGAATTACAACTG
>NW_015165927.1:148371-149790 GCF_001447785.1 Gekko japonicus
AAAAACTCCAGTATTTCCCAACCCAGAGCTGGCAAAACTACTTATCTCCCAGAGATGAGACCACATTTGGGGAAGAGGATTTTGAGCAATAACGCAGCCCCCAAACACACATGCCGCTGCCACCACCACCACCTTCCCACTCTCAGTACACCAGAAGACCGATCATCCATCTCCTGGCCTTATATAGCATTTTCACATTAACGGGAAAATACTTGGCTTCCTCTCCAACTTAGATTCCTTTCTGCGGCTTCTCTTTGTAGCATTTTGCAAAATGGTCTAATATGTCATTGATTTGCTCATCCCAAGTGACTCTCAAAACTTTATGGACCTATCCAAAACGATGGATTAAATGGAAACCACCGAACAAAAAAAAGATATCCCTGTGATTACTTAAAAACTGAAATCTTTGTCCTTCTGCTTTAAAAAATGGAAACATTTGGATTTTGTTCGCAAGCCCTCGGGGGATATACAGGAGGCACAGTCTCCTAGGGATGCCAGGCCACTACCTGACACTCCCAGGAGGACTGGGGGGGCAGGTCAAACCATAGCAAATCCTAGAGTGTCACTTCTGCCGACATGTTATCACTTCCAGTTTTTCACCAGAAGTGACATGCTGGTACACTGTGGGCTCACCCATCCCATTTCCCTCCCATTTTCCCCCCCCAGCCTTTGAGGCACTACCAGGTAATGGAGAGGGTGCCTGCAACAGTGGAAGAGTTTCTCCCTCCCCTGCCGGGATCCAAGAGGGACTGGGGGGAAAGAGGGCATGACTGTATGAGTGTTGGGTGTAGCAAGTTTAAAACACTTCAGTATTTACAGGGTTAATGTTGCTTTGTAATAGTCAACAAGAAATCACATGTTTGTTTGTACCCATTCTATTGACTCAATATTTACTCAAGCCTGGGAATTTTGTAAGAGCTTTAGTGCTCTGATTGGAAATCGATGTATTGGGTATTTAGCATATTGAGATTCTTCATCCTGCCTTTCGTCTTGCTGGAGAAGGAGACGCCATTTCCTGTTTTATCTCCCGTCCCTGTTAACACCTAGTTAGCTGTAAGGATGTAGCAATCTAGTTCTTTTGTTATTTTGTATCCTGTGTAGGGGTCATTTCCTGCAAGAGCGCACAGGAGCGGAACTTCCGGTTTATGGCAACACGCAGGCATGGATGTGGTCTACAGGTCCTATTCCTTATACATTAAGAAAAATAATCTGCCTGGGGTCAGATTCTCGAAAAGACATGTCAGATTCTCGAAAAGACATGTCAGATTCTCGAAAAGACATGTGAGAGACTCTATCTTGAAAGCAACTACGGGAACACCCTTGAAAATTGGGGACAACAACATCAGGATTTTAAAAGACATTCCATACGACAGAAGAGGAAGAACTATACAGAACGAATCCTTTTTCTACAAACAAATG
>NW_015165928.1:0-326 GCF_001447785.1 Gekko japonicus
GAGGCTGGAGGGCCATCTTTTGGGTATGTCATAGGGCTGTCTTTCGGCTATGCTCCTGCAGAGTGCAGGGGGTTGGACTAGATGACCTGCAAGGTCCCTTCCGACTCTAACATTCTATGATTCTAAGGACAGGACATTTTGGAGGTCATTCATTCTTAGGGTTGCCATCAGCCA
The DNA here is from genome assembly GCF_001447785.1 of Gekko japonicus. NCBI lineage: Eukaryota > Metazoa > Chordata > Lepidosauria > Squamata > Gekkonidae > Gekko > Gekko japonicus. The sequence continues at coordinate 175 of NW_015165928.1, forward strand.
GAAGCAACTTGACAGCACTTAATGCACACACACACACACACGAGGGTTGCCACATCTCCTCACTAAGAAGAAGAAGACGAGGAGGAGGAGGAGATTGGATTTATGCCCTGCCCTTCACTACCCGAAGGAGTCTCCGAGTGGTTTACAAACTC
>NW_015165928.1:471-4659 GCF_001447785.1 Gekko japonicus
TGTTGTGGGGAGGGGAGGGGAAAGGAGTTTGTAAGCCGCTCTGAGACGCCAAGTGAAGGGCGGGGTATAAATCCAATCTCTTCTTCTTCATCATCATCTTCTTCTTCTTCTCTTTCGAGGACTGCTCTTGAGAGAACAGCTCTGACAAAAACTATGGCTTGCCCAAGGTCATCCAGCAGCTTCAAGTGGAGGCGTGGGGAATCAAACCCGGTTCTCCCAGATTAGAGTCCGCGCACTTAACCACCACACCAAACTGGGTCTCACCTGGCTCTGGTGGGGGGATTTGGGGTAGCATTTCCTCAGTTCCCTGAAGGCAAAGCTGTCAGTTCCATTGCCTCTCCTTGTCTTCTCATGTCCAGACTCCTTAGTTCTCCAACCACCCTCCTTGGCTCATATTTTATATTTACAACAATCTCTGCTCATGAAGTCACAGTATGGTTCAAAGATGACTGTTATGAAGCCCTCTAAGCCCTTAGAGCAGGGTTGTCGAACTCATTTGTTATGAGGGCTGGATCTGACATAAATGAGACCTTGTTGAACCGGGCCATGTGTGTCGTAAAATGTAATGCCAGGAGGTGGAGATATAAACTTTATAAAGGACACAAAGGGTTTTTTTTTTAATTTAAAATAAAAACATGCTTAACACATGAGCACTCTTTCAATATTTTGTTTATTTAACAGTATCTGATAACTGACACCTCTTTGCTCTGAATTATTACATCAAAATGTCTGTGCTGTTTCAATCTTGAGTATGCTGTTCAGGTATGTATCTGTAAGCTGCAAATCTACAATGACGCAGCAGCAGCAGAATTTGGAAGAAGAAGCAGAAGACAGCCAGTTCCACTGCGGGCCTGATAGAAGCCCTCCAGGGGCGTGATCCAGCCCTTGGGCCGCATGTTTGACACCCCTGCCTTAGAGGGTCTCTGTGGAGGAGATATACCATCTAGAAGGGCATTTCCTCCTCTGGGCTGGAATATAGTCTGATACACCAAGGGGCATCATAGAAACCAGGCTGGTGCTATATTTGAAAGACACCACTTTTTAATGAGATATTGTTCTTATTCTGTAAACTGCAACAGTGAGCAAAAATGTTTGTCTGTCCAGAATACTAGATCAAGAGACTGCAGCAAATATCACAAACCACAAGGGCAGGCGTTCAGGCAATTTGAAGTCATCTTAACCCTCCACCCCCTGGTGGCCTTACTTCGCTTTGGCACAAGGTCACTGTGTAGATCTGTCTCCCAGGCCAGTCCAGGGATGGGGGAAAGAATTCTACACTGGCACCATATATTACTCAATCACCCAGAGAGATAGGCTCTCTGGATTTAAAACAATAGCCACCAGGGATCTCTCTAAGCTTAACCCCTCACCAACCTGAGATTAGAGATCCCCAGAATCTCAGTTGACATGTGGGTTTTACACATTAGCAACTCTGTCCAGAGCTGTACAGTTAATCTTACCAAGGTAGCATAATTGGTCAGCGGTTCAGACAACAGGATTTAGTTTGAAGTACAGTTACCCATCAAAACAGACACTATTTATGAACAAGAATAAAGTTTATTCAGTACAGGCTTGCAATCAGACTAGAAGGCTTTAAAATAACATCCTAGGCAAATCTTGCCTTAACTACACAGTAAGAAGCATATTTACCAAGTCAGGAACAGTTATCAGTCCAGAATAGTCCATGGTAAGAGTCCAATAGCCCCAAGGGATTTGGAGCAAGAAGTCCATCTTTGTAAGCATGCAGCCATGTGCTCAGCTGCACAAAAGAGTTCTTTGTTCTGCCTGGGACAGCATTTCCCAGGTGCAATTCAACAGTAAGGAGAGAGCAAGAGAAAATCTGATCTCTCCTCCAACGATCAGACAATTAAAAAACCCAATCTAATTATGACTAGCCATGGCCATTAGCCAATCGCAAGTAGACAGGGAGTTTCCAACTTTTGGGGTTGTCATGGTTACAACTTCTGAATGGTCAGTTGTCTTGGAGGCCACACCTGCAGTTATGTGATTCCCCAAACTCTAACCACTCCTCTATGCTTTACGTGACTCCTGGCATGTAAGCACAGCCAGGCGCCATCAGGTCTAGCTTTCCCCACTAGAAGTGTGAAGACTATGTGGCTATATGGCAGGCTATTGAGCCTCTCTGACCAAATGGTCAGCCATCTGGCTTGCAACAGGAAACAAGGTATCAGAAAGACATTTCAGGGAAAGGCAGGGGTTTATAGGAATTAATATTTCTATACAGTCACTGTATGAAAATTGTCGATATTTGTAATGGCTCTCCTGCTGTTCCTCCCTGGGACACACTATTCTGGAAAGATGTCCAAATGATATGAAAGTTTGATGGTTATGGGTGGGATCCAAACTAAATCTGCAATCTCCACCAAGTTCCCGTCCTGATTGCAGACATGCCCCCCCCCGGTCATTCTTCAGGGTCCCCTGTTCTCCCGGATCAGCATTCTTTGGAGAGGAGGAGGAATTCACTGCCACAGGAGGTGGTGGCAGCTACAAGCATCGACGGCTTCAAGAGGGAATTAGATAAGCATATGGAGCAGAGGTCCATCAGTGGCTATTAGCCACAAGGTATAGATAGGGACTCTGGGGCAAGTGATGCTCTGTCATCTTGGTGCTTGGGGGGGGGGTCAACAGTGGGAGGGCTTCTAATGTCCTGGCCCCACTGGTGGACCTCCTGATGGCACCTGGTATTTCTGGCCACTGTATGACAGAGTGTTGGACTGGATGGCCCATTGGCCTGATCCAACATTGGCTTCTCCTATGTTCTTATGTTCTCTTATGTTCTTATGTTTACACAGGCCAGCCAAACTGCAAGGACCAGCAAGGCTCTCTGCGCAGCTCGGGACTTGAGTTTCCTGAAGAGGAAGAATCCCCTTCTGTTCTTGGGCTTCATCCCGCCAGGGCCTGACTGAGCCCCAGGTCTGCAAAGCACTATATGGGATATGGCTTGGCATCAGGAACATGGGCCACCAGCCTGGCACTTCATCACCACTGGGTTGTTTCTTCATGGGCCCACTGTCTCCACTGCTCCCGCCAGGTGGGGGAAATAACCTGATAGACCACCTTGCAAATGTAGAGATGTAGACTGGTGATAGAACTATTATAATTATCATCAGTGTTCCCTCTAAGCTGAGTTAGTGGGAGCTAGCTCACAGGTTTTTTAGCCTCCGGCTCACACGTTTTTGTCTCAGCTCAGGAAGGAGGGCTCCAGAGCAAACTAACGAATGCAGTAGCCAAATCTCTCGCTCACAACTTTAATGCCAGTCGCTCACAAAGTAGAGTGTTTGCTCACAAGACTCCACAGCTTAGAGGGAGCATTGGTTATCAGTGTAAAGAAACAGAAGAAAACAGTAACAAAAAGAAGAAGAACAAGAGATGTGTTCCACAAGATCCAAGACATCAAAGGGAGATTCAAATCATGGTTAGGCATACTGAAAGATCAAAACAGAAATACATTAACGGAACGGGACAAAATAAAGAAAGGATGGGAACAATACGCGGAAGACCTGTCACAAAAGAGACAAAAGGGTGACAGATTCCTTCCAAGAGGCATCTTTTGAAGAAGAACCTACAGTTTTAGAAAGTGAAGTGAGAGCTGCACTGAGAGCAACTGGAAGAAACAAGTCACCAGGAGTAGTTGGGATATCAAGAGAGCTATTCCGAGCCACAGAAACCGAGTCCATAAAAATCTTAACAAGATGGCGCCAACAAATACAGAAAACAAAACAATGGCCCACAGAGTGGAAATGCTCAATTTATATTGCAATTCAGGGGGAAAGGAGATGTCAAAGACTGCAGCAACTATTGGACCATTGCATTCATTTCTCATGCAAGAAAAGTGATGCTCAAATCTTACAAAAAAGACTATTCCCATCTATGGAAGAAGAAATGCCAGATATTCAAGCTTGATTCAGAAAAGGAAGAGGCACTAGGGGGCATATTGCAAATTTACATTGGCCACTGGAGAATACGAGAGAATTTTGGAAGATGATTAGGTTGTGTTTCATAGATTACACCATTGCTTTTGACTGTGTGGATTGTGATTAGCTATGGCTGGCTTAAAAGGAAATGGGCGTGCCACAGTATTTGATTGTTTTGATGCACAATCTATACTCCAGACAAGAGGCCACTGTTCGGACAGAATATGGAAAAATGGAATGGAGCTACAGGAAT
>NW_015165928.1:4670-8531 GCF_001447785.1 Gekko japonicus
TACAGGAGTGCCGGGCAGATTATAAGGGCGCTATCACACAGCAACATCTGGCCAATGTAGCGCACCCGTCCCAGCCGACCGAAGATGCGGAGTAAAAAGCTACCTTGTAAAGTCCAGTAGCAAACGGCTTGAGACAGGCCGCTGCCAGACTCTGTGTGATTGCTCCAGAGCGTTCCTATTGCATCATTGGAGCGCGCCAGGAACCTGCGGTGAGAAAGGAAACTGCTGTCCTGTCTGATCATGTTTGCAACAGGGCATACTGTGCCAGCGCAAACAGCCACGCCTCCCCCCCCGCCGCCGCCGCATTTCCCGGCAAGTGTGAACGGGACCTGAGGCTATCGTACTTTGGTCACATTATGAGAAGGCAAGAGTCATTGGAAAAGACAATCATGATAGGACAAGTTGAAGGCAGCAGGAAAAGAGATGGATGGACTCAATAAATGAAGCCATGGCCCTCAGTTTGCAAGACCTGAGAATGGCTGCTCACGACAAGATGTTTTGGAGAACGTTAATCCATAGAGTCGCCTATGTCAGAAATGACTTGACGGCACTTAACACACACCACAGTTTCCCTTTTTGTATAAGGAACTGGATCCCTTTGGGGAGAAGAGAAAAAAATGGACATAAAGGGTAAAAAAAAAAGAGCTGGGGTCAGTGTTGTAAATTGTGGTTAAAAGTGGGATCTTGGTTCTGAATAGCTAAAAGAGCACTGGTGTAAATACCTGTGGATATCTCAGATATGACCTTTCCCCCCCCTACAAGTTTTGGGCATCAGTGACAAACTTGGAAGACCTTGATATCTGGGCCTTGCAAATATAGAAATGTTTGTATCATTCATTTGCTGATGTTCGAATTTCATTTTTCCCATGGAGCCAGACACTACTCCTTTATGTTCAAGCACTAATAGAATATCAGAGCTTTTTCCTTGCCACAAGATGGCTCCCGAGCCTTAGTAAAGCAAACTGAACAAGCTACACGAGTGCTGAAGAGAGATGGTATTGGTGACTCTTCACTGATGCAGATTTCACAGCGGGCTTCAAAATGCAGCCAGAGTGTTTTCACAAGTGAAGTTTACAGAGAATTTGGAGATTCTAGCTTGGGCAAGACATTTTGAGAGGGGTCAAAATAAAGCTTGCGTATGGTTTGCAACAGGGCTTTTTTTGTAGAAAAAGCCCAGCAGGAACTCATTAGCACAATAGGCCACACCCCTGACGGCACCGTTCATGAGCATATTAGGCCACACCCCATGCCTTCCCTTGGCTTGCTCGGGCGCCCCGCAGCTGTGGGGAGCCCGGGCAAGCCGGCCCTTGGACAGGCCAAGGAAGGCACGGGGGTGCATTTAAATGCCTCCCTGATCCTTCCAGGGCCCCCCTTGGCCCGCCTGCCTCAGAGTCACTGGGGGGTGTTGCTCTCCAGGCCTTCCCTGTGTAGCCAGGCACGCAGAGGTTTTGGCTGTAGTGGGCCTCCGTTCCTCTGTATTCCTGCCCAAAAATAGCCTAGCAACATTATAGTCCTGAATTCCTGCCCAAACGGCGATTCATTTCTGCACAGAGAGATGCTAGTGCCATAATCCCAGATAGAAGGTTAGACTGGGATGTTAAAACAGCCCTGGAGAAGGCTGATGTAGGGCCCCCCCTTGGAGTCTGGCTTGAGCATGAGCACCTATTGCTGCCCAAGCCCAGGTTGAGTGGGCCCTCTGGCTCTGTCCACACCAAGAGAGCCAGTTGTCTTAGCTTCCTCCTGTCCATCAGTGTGTCCTTCCAAGGTACTGACCTAGAACGACTAGGGTTGCCGGCTCCAGGCTGGGAAACTCCTGGAATTTGGGAACAGAGCCTGGGGAAGGCCAAGTTTGTGGAGGGGAGGGACCTCAGCAGGCTATAATGACACAGAGTCCACCCTCCAAAGTAGCCATTTTTCTCCAGGGGAACTGATCCCTGTAGTTTGGAGATCAGTCGTAACTCCAGAGGCATCTCCACGCCTCATCGATATGTTGGCAGCACCAGCAGGTACTTTCCTCATAAGCTATGGGGGGAAGGCAGGTAATGCTCACTCGTACCCAGTGGTACATGACCCAAGGCAATTTCCTTCATTATTGCATCACGTGCTCCACACTAAGGATGTGCTCCTGGTGGAACATGCTCCCTATTGAGACCAGGGCTGTGCGGGATCTCCTTCCATTCCACAGGGCCTGCAAGACGGAGCTCTTCCACCAGGCCTTTGGCTGAGGGAGCAGGCGCCCATCTATGGCCTCCCTGAGGCTGCCGTCACCCGTCGGTCACCTGTCTACCGACCACCAACAACTTGCCTTTAACTCATTGTACCATCAGGCCAGAATTCTATGGCCAACCTATGCTGTTCCAAGCTGTACCCATTGTTTTAATTGTTATCATGTTTTATTGTATTTTAATGTTTCAGGTTTTAAACTGAAATTGTATTTATTTTAATGATGTTACCCGCCCTGAGCCCGCCCATGGGATGGGCAGGATTTATTTATTTATTTATTTATTTATTAGATTTGTATCCTGCCCGCCCCAAATGGGCTCAGGGCGGCTTCCAACAGCGGCAAATGCCACATCTATATTTCCCCCCCCAAAAAAATGCATGTTTTTAATAGCAGGCTGACATTTTCTCCCTCCCACTTTAATCCTTCACTTAACTGTTCAGATATTATTTTGGTACATTTTTATTTTAAAAAGAAACAACACTGTGATCTGTTTTCATCACTTAGTTCTTTTTTCTTTTTTGCTTCATTTCTAGCAGGCATTGAAGCCTTTCTAGCAGGAGAGGAGGGTGGGTGAGGGAAGCATCTTTCAGGCAGCCCCATGAGCTTCCGTTCCTCCCCTGCTTGCAGGTATTTAGCCTGGGGGCGTGGCCAGAAGCCCAGCCCCAAACCTTGTTGTCATTTGGCACTTAGCCCATGGCTCAGCGCCATGAGGATGCCACTGCCATTTCAAAGCCGTTTTAAAAGGTTGTGGGGGCCTGATCCAGCACAGCATGCTGAGGCGCACTTGTACCCAACCCATGCCTTTGGTGGTGCACGGAATCTAATCTGGGAGAACTGGGTTTGATTTCCCACTCCTCCACTTGCACCTGGCTGGATGACCTTGAGCAAGCCATAGTCCTGGTAACAGCTGTTCTTGAAAAAGAGCAGTTTCTGTCAAAGCTCTCTCAGCCCCACCTACCTCACAGGGTGTCTGTTGTGGGGAGGGGAAGGGAAAGGAGTTTGTAAGCTGCTCTGAGACACCGCGACATCTGGGAAGCGTAGTGCACCCGTGGCCAACCTGTGGCGTCCCGCCAAAGAGGCGCAGTAAAAAAGTACCACAGAAAGTGCACTGTTATCTGGAAAATGTGGGGCGGGGTGGGCGTCTGATCGCAGGAGCGCTAGTATCCCATAGCATCCGGCGCCCATCCACATCCCGTCGCAAACCAGATGTCTTTCGTGAGCGCATGCGCAAAATCACATAACGGACAGCAGTGCTGCTCCGTGGAACTGTGCATGCGCACAAATGCGGAATGCTTGCTACACCGCTTCTTTGCCACACTCCAGCATCACAGTGTGATCACCAGCTAACAGCCTAAGCGCGAAACCTTGGGGGACTGTGTGATCGGTCTACCGCGCTTTATTTTGCTCCGGGGCAAACAGCCACCCCTCCCCCCCCCCACGTTATCTGGCCCATGTGACCGGGGCCTAAATTACTTTTAAATGGTGGCAGCATCCTTGTGGTGACCACAAGAATGCCATCACATCTAGTTTGCCCCTCAGATTGAGTGTGAATTCAGGCAGGGGTCATTTCGTAGAAAAAGAGCTAGGGGAACTCATTAGCATAACTCATTAGCATATGCCACACCCCCTGACATCAG
>NW_015165928.1:8664-12098 GCF_001447785.1 Gekko japonicus
GAGGAAGCAACTTACCCTCCCTCTTCTCCTGCCTCCTCCTGGCTGAATGAGGGCTGGAAGCGGGGCGGCCGGAAGCAGGGGGCGGGGCTTCGTCATGTGCCCCGCCCCCCGTACCTCACCCGGGGGAACTGCGTTCCCCCGCGTTCCCCCCCGAAATGACCTCTGAATTCAGGTATAGTATGGAAAGTACTATACTGTATTGTTCGGGCTCTCTCTCTCTCTCTCTCTCTCTCTCTCTCTCTCTCTCTCCATATTTAAACTCTCTTGTTTAAAATCTGCTCATTTAAACCTTTTTTCCTCCCTCTCTGTTTATGTATAAACTATATTTTCTGATTTGAATGTTGCAAGATGCTTTGGGTTCCCCATTAAGGAGGGGGAAAAGGATTTTTAAAAATCTGAAATAAATCAAATAAATAAGAACCCAGCAGGAGTCACACCTTTGAATGTAAGCCCAAAGAATAAATGCATAAAAAAACATAACAGCGTCAACCCTCATCACCAAGAAGTCAAAGCAGAGCTTCTGTTGGAGGAAGACCCCTGAATTCCACATCTGTGTTTTACACCATCCCAGCCACCAGATGTCACCCTTGTCTCAAAGAAATAAAGCTATCAACATCAGGCAGACGCTCATCTTGAAAGTCAAAAAGTTTTCCAAGTTTTCAAAAACTCATCTTGCATGGGATTGGTTTGTGTCATTTTAGCAACTCCAGTACTAACAGATGGAGTTTATATGAGAAAAAGAGTGTTTTTCTATAAACACCTGCCCCCCACACTCTCTGGAGGATTATATATACATGGCAGGCCTCTGCTTAACAAGAGGATCAACATCTGTGATACATTTTGAAACTTTCATAGAGAGGAGAAATTGTAATACTGCTTAATATGTTAACACACTTCTCAGTTGCAATGTAGATCAAAGGAACTTCTGCTGCTGAAACCTGACCGTTATGAATCAAACAATCGTCTTCAAGCATTTACACATTACTAAAAAGGTAAAGGTAAAAGTTTCCCTTCCTCAAAAGCCAGTTGAATCCGACTCTAGGGGGCGGTGCTCATCTCCGTTTCCAAGCCAAAGAGCCAGCACTGTCCGAAGACATTTCTGTGGTCATGTGGCCGGCATGACTAAACGCAGAGGTGCACGGCATGCTGTTACCTTCCCACCAAAGCAGTACCTATTTATCTACTTGCAATTTCTTGCTTTCGAACTGCTAGGTTGGCAGGAGCTGGGGCCGGAGACGGGAGCTCACCCCATCACACAGGTCTAGGGTCTCGAACTGCTGAGCTACCAACCTTCCAGCCTGCAGTTCAGCGTCTTAACCTCTGAGCCACTGCGACCCTTTTGCACATTACAACATTCGCTTATACGACTTAGGAAACTATGTTGGTCCATAGTGCGGTTCTAAACAAAAACGATGGGATACCTTATATCATGACAAACCCAAATAACAGAATGCAGTGTGCAGGTGCTCGAGTTCTCCAGCTCCAGGTCTCTTCATAAAGGCTGGGTATGATTGATAACCCCTATGTTCCGGGTGGAATTCTTCTGCTGACTTCAAATTGTGAGAATTTCATTCAGTTCAATTAGTGCAAAGCTTTGGAATATACAAGGTCTATAGTACACCTACTTGAAGAGAAGATCAGAAGAACTGCCCTATAGGGGACAGTTGAAGGACTGCTAGTTAGCATAGCTAGATTAGGGACTTCCCAGTATATCACAAAGTAGAATTTTTGCTCACAAGACTACACAGCTTAGAGGGAACATTGCTTATAACCCCTATATTCCGGGTGGAATTCTTCTGCTGACTTCAAATGGTAAGAAGTTCATTCAGTTCAATTAGTGCAAAGCTTTGGAATATACAAGGTCTATAGTATACCTACTTGAAGAGAAGATCAAAAGAACTGCCCTATAGGGGACAGTTGAAGGACTGCTAGTTAGCATAGCTAGATTAGGGACTTCCCAATATTCCAAATTATGTCCTTCCTGTCTCCTGACTGGCTCTTTGGAGACTTCCTGCAGAGTTTCCTTGATCGTTAATCCTCTCACAGCATTTAGTTAGATAGTTAGGCGCTCTCTCGCTCTCTCTCTGTTCTATCAAAGTTTGTTCTTCTTTAATAAACCACTTTATCTTTCTTTAGACAGTTGGTGCTCCACTTCCTTGCATAGTTAAACTCTGCCAACACTAAGCGCATCATGAAGTCACAACGGACTCATCACAGCTCCACAAGATAGAACCCCATGAGGTGACTTTCTGAGTGGAAATCTGAACCTGGGTCTCACAGATCCTAATCCAGCACTCTAAACTGCTACGGCGTGCTGGTTTTACAGTTTTCCCAGGCAAGAGATGTGCAAAGGTGGTTTGCCATTGCCTTCCTCTGCATAGCAGCCAAGGACATGTTGGATGTTGTGTCACTGCCTGCAAGAGAATCTGGGAGGGAAAGGGTTAAGAGGAATCTCTCTCTCTCTCTCACACACACACACACACACACTGGGGTACACTTGGCAGTTGCCCCCACCCTCTCATCAGTTAGATGCTGAGCCTCTTTCCCCCTTGCTTCCCTTCTGTTTTTCATCTTCTGTAGGACCTCTCTTCTTCTCTCTGGGCCCAGAGCTGTAGCAAGTTAAGCATTTTGAATTTAATCTGTTCACAATAAGGTAGAAGAAGAGGAGGAGGAGGAGGAAGAGATTGGATTTATACCCCGCCCTTCACTACCCAAAGGTGTCTCAGAGTGGCTTACAGACTCCTTTCCCTTCCCCTCCCCACAACAGACACCCTGTGAGGTAGGTGGGGCTGAGAGAGCTCCTGACAGAAACTGCTCTTTTTTCAAGAACAGCTCTTACCAGAACTACGGCTTGCCCAAGGTCATACTGCAGGTGCAAGTGGAGGAGTGGGGAATCAAACCAGGTTCTCCCAGATCAGGGTCCGCGCACTTAACCACGTGAATACGTCACGTAAGTCGTGCTTCTATTTTTGCAAGTAAAATTTCTTTCTCCTGTTACCATTGCAGTCAGGTCATCTCTGTCATTTGTTTGCGCAGCATTTTCCCCTTAACCTGGAAACGCGGAGAATCAGGGATACCGCATAAAGTTTCTGTGCGTCCAAGGCAAATCATTTTTATTTATTTTTTTACATTTAACCCAATAGTACTGATCATGCTTAGCTTCCATGCTCTGATGAGATCAGGCTAGTCTGCATTGTTGAGTTGCAGCCAACTCACAGGGATTCCATCAATGTGCACCTTATGGGTTTTTTCAAGGGAAGAGGTGAGCAGAGGTGATTTGCTAGAAAATCAGGGATACCGCATAAAGCTTCTGTACGTCCAAGGCAAATCATTTTTATTTATTTATTTTTACATTTAACCCAATAGTACTGATCATGCTTAGCTTCCATGCTCTGATGAGATCAGGCTAGTCTGCATTATTAAGTTGCAGCGAG
>NW_015165928.1:12238-34879 GCF_001447785.1 Gekko japonicus
GTAACACAGGCACTGTTAGGAATGGCCACAGCCACTAGATCATAATAGGATATAGGGTATTCGTATGCACCCCCTGTGGCATTGGCCAATTAGGGACCCTCCCGCGTGTGGGATAATTCAGGCAACCGTTAGGTGGCTAAAGCTGAGAACCAGGAGTCTCTCACGGTACATAGGAGCCCTCCAGACAACACAACGTCCTCCTGCACATCTGTAGAGATAAGCGTTTCAGCAAAAGCAGAGCAGCAGGGATAGGAATGCAATAACAATCAACAAGACACAGAATGAACTCCCCAACTCCCATGGCAGCATAGCTGACATCCTCCCTCTTAAAACTTTTGTATAATTAAGGAGGACTGATATTAACAAAGGGGTTCTGCAACATCTTTTGTGATATATTAAGAGACGATACTTAGATGTCTTGATATATGATTCTTTCTGTGTATTAAGGCTTATATGATCAATAATATAGGGTGAATAAATTGTAAAAATATAAAACAAAAAATATATTACACATTACTTGGGATATTTTATAATCGTCTGTAGCACGGTATTTGCTGATTTCTGGGCCTTCCTCTGCATAGCTGCTGCAGTCTTCTTCGGTGGTCTCCCATCCAATTCCTGACTACAGCCAACCCTGCTTGGCTTCTGAGTTCTGATGAGACTGGACTTGTGTGGACTATCAGACTGCTTCTATGAGTGCTACCAAGCCAAAAACTAAAATGCCAGCAAGCCTTGGGCAGAATATAGAGGACAAGGATTTGAAAATCAAGAACTGCAGCCAGAATCTTACTGATTTCATGTAATAGGCATTTCACCCTGAAACCAGCTTTGTTTTGAAACCAGCATGTGAAATCTGCACCCTGAAGTCAACTTCATTTTGAAACCAGTATGGGAAATTTGCAAGCGTGCAGGATGAAGACACCATTCTTTACACCCCTGAACCCGCTGGGACAGGCAATCTGGCTACCTTTGTATATAAATAAGCACAGTCCCGAAGGGTGTGTATTGCTTCCACTTTCTGCCAGGAGAACTCTTTTTAAAGAAAACGGATTGAATTTGTAAAACTCTCGACTAGATAGAAATGCAGTGCCATCTGGAAGTACTCTGAGGTTTGCTATGTGAACCTAGTGGACCTTTGAATCCCACCTCAGACTCGGTTGGTATTCACATTTATTGATTGATTGATTGGTCTTGTATCCCGCCCTCCCCCGCAAGCAGGCTCGGGGCGGGTTCCAACAGTGTTAAAACAACGTAATCACAAAATACCATGTAATTATTTGGGCAGATGTCTCAATAATTTAGATGTGACCAGGGCTATTTTGGGGCAGGAACGCACAGGAACGGAGTTCCGGCTGGCTCCCAAGTTTGCCATGCCCAGCAGGAACTCATTAGCATAATAGGCCACACCCAACAGCAGAAACTCATTAGGATTGGCTACATTAGGGGTGTGGCCTAACATGCAAAGGAGTCCCTGCTACAAAAAAAGCCCTGGGTTTTGACAACAAACAAGGTAAACAGAATAAGAAGCAAAAGGTGGGTGTGGCTGGATGACCACACGTCTGGTAACATGGGGATGTGGCCTAATATGCGAATGAGCTGCGCTGTCAGGGGTGTGGCCTAATATGTGAATGAGTTCCTGCTGTTGGCTATGGCCTGTTATGCTAATGAGTTCCTGCTGGGCTTTTTCTACAAAAAAAGCCTGGATGTGACAAAAGTGTGGGTTCCTAGATGTCTATTCAGATCCAGGCCATTGATGGGAGATCAACCGGGGGGGACGGACGGACGTCCACCGCCTCAACCAAAAGCTTGGTGGAAGAGCTCCATCTTACAGGCCCTGTGGAATTCTAATAAATCCCGCAGGGCCCTGATCTCATATGGGATCTCATTCTACCACGTGGGGGCCAAAGCCGAAAAGGCCCTGGCCCTAGTCGAGGCAAGTCGGACATCCCTGGGGCCGGGGGCTACCAAAAGATGTTGATTTGTAGACCTCAGTGCTCTACAGGGCTCATGTGGGGAGAGGCGGTCCCAAAGGTATGCTGTCCCAAAGGTATTTCAAACACTTGACTGGGAAAAACAGTGACAAAATACATTTCAAATACACAGTACGAACAATTGTTCTTACATTGCCAGTCAAGACAGATCACTTCCACTGCCAGCTGGTTCCCCCCCCTCTTCCAAATTCTGTAGGAAGTCTTAAGCTTCAGACTGAGCTCCCTGGAGATCTTTTCCTTGATTTATTTTGTCTAACTTGCCTTGATTCATGTCATGAAGAATTAAGTCACTGCTCTATAGCATTGTATTCTGTTACCAAACAAAAAAAAAAAATCACTTCGATGTAATTCAGATGTTTAGAGAGCAATCTTGCCCAGGGGTGGTCTTAGCCAGAGCTATTTTTGGGCAGGAACACACAGGAACGGAGTTCCAGCTGGCTTCAGAGCTGGCCACGCCCACTACAGCCAAAACCTCTGCGTGCCTGGCTACAAAGGGGAGGCCTGGAGAGCGACCCCCCCAGCAACTCCGAGGCGGGTGGGCCAAGGGGGGCCCTGGAAGGATCAGGGAGGCATTTAAATTCCTCCCCGGGCCTTCCCGGGCCTGTCCAAGGGCTGGCTTGCCCAGGCTCCCTGCAGCCATGCGGTGCCCGGGCAAGCCAAGGGAAGGCACGGGGGTATGGCCTATTATGCTAATGAGCTGTGCTGTCACGGGTGTGGCCTAATGTGCTGAGTTTCTGCTGCTGGGTGTGGCCTATTATGCTAATGAGTTCCTACTGGGCTTTTTCTACAAAAAGAGCTCTGGTCTTAGCCAATGGGCAACAAGGACAGATGCCCTGGGCCCCACACTGGGAAGGGCCCCAACTACTCACTCACACACACCCCACGGAGCGGGGAAGAAGAGCAGGCTTCTTCTGCCACTCCTGCCTGCTTTGTCTGGGGTTCAGGCAGCTGGCTTCCGGATGTGGTTCCTGTTAACGTTGGGCAGGGTACAGGCCATCCCCTGGCTTGGTCCTGGTGGCAGAAGTGAGTGGGATGGCAGTTGTTCTGGGGCCCCAACCCCAATTTTTGCCCAGGGCCCCAGAATCTCCAAGACCACCCCTGCTAGGGATGTCAGCCTCCAGGTGGGTAAACACAGAAAACACCGTGTTGAAATAATAAACACAACATTCACATCATGTACTTATAGCTAAATATATTTGCTTTTTATACACAACATCAACTCTAGTGTATTGTAAACACTGTCAAACTACAACATCACATTTCAAGCACTTTCAAAGTTATATAACACGAAGAGTCCAACTGTCTTCTTCCTGATGGAGGATAAATACCAATGTACAGTTATTTGTACCGAACAATGCAGCAACCTATTGTACATTTCCCAAGTGATGATCCATCAGGTAAAGCTAGCAGGCAGCTTGTATTTCTCACTGTGATGATTCAGCTTAGCAAGCAAGCCTAGTAGATGTATTTTCCCATGAGGTGATTCAGCTAGCAAGCAGGCCTAGCGACATGCCTCCCGGGCATAACCTGCGTGTTTCAAACAAATCTTCTTCGGGCATAAATTTTTCTGGAACCACAGCTCTTGAATTTACCCATGCGTAAGTCAAACAATGTAAACATGGCTGTTTGAATTACAGCTCATCTCCAGACTACAGAGATCAGCTCCCCTGGAGGAAATGGATGCTTTGGAGGGTGGGCTCCCTGGCATTGTACCCCACTGAGGTCCCTGTCCTCCCCAGGCTCCACCCCCAAATCTCCAGGAGTTCCCCAAACTGGAGCTGGCAACTCTCCCTTCCCCCAACCCCCCCAATGGCCAGGGTGCTACGTGTAATGTATTCAGATGCTGCCATGAATGCATTAGATGTAACGTGATGTCAACCTCTTTGTGGTCACAGAGGACTTTGAGACCTAATCTGGCATCTGTGCCGGGCAACCCCGTGTTATGTTGAACATACTTCATTTTGTTGATGAGAGTTAACCTTCAAACAAGTAACCAGTCATTTGGCCACATCTGCATAGGCTCTTTCCTTCTTTTAATGGCCTGCTTTCAACATGTTTGATGGCAAACAAGTGAAGGGGCTACAGAAATGGGAAAGGGGTTGCATATCACAATTACGTATATTTTAAAAAACTGTGTAACACAGGGTGTATGAAACAAAAAGCATTCCTCTCCAACACCCCCTTAATTATAATTTTTAAAACACTGTCTATAAAATACAATAATACTTACTTATGTTGGGATACATTTTGCATTTCAATACATTCAGCATTTTGGATTTCAATTTCCATAATTAATCTGTTTACATCTACAATTACTGATTTCATCTTTATTACATATTTGGCATTATATATGTTGCCACCTCTACCTACTCAGTGTAACTTTTAACAATAAGTAATATATTAGAGTACAGATAGAAAATAAGTTATATATCTCATAATAAGAAGGTAAATGATATTTGTTTCTCAGGATCCACTTTATAAATTTATATTCAAGATGTTACATTTAAAACTTATTCTCATTGCACTTCTACATTTCAATACATTTGTGTACAATTTTCTTGAACCACTTCTCATTTTAAATTCGTCTCCTGCTTACATAATATACACTCCCTCTCTCCTCAAATTTCATGATTGATCTATTTCTCAGATAAGTCGTTAATTTTGCCATTACTGCATATTTGGCAAGTTTATTATCCCATTCTTCTAGGTGGGGGCAGACATCTAGTTTTCGTTTTACTGCATAGATAATTCTAGCCACTGTCACCATGTATTTGAATATCTCTTCCAGATTTTTTGGTAATTTGTAAGGCAGTATACCTAATAAAATATTCTTAGCTTCCATAGGGAATTTAAATTTTAATATGATCTGAATTTTTCCATGTATTTCCTTCCACATATGAAAAAGTTGGCATTTCCAGCATTTTCCTTTGTAATATTTGTCTGCTTTCTCAATATTTATTTATTTATTTATTTGATTTATACCCCGCCCTCCCTGTGGGGCAGGCTCAGGCAGGCTTACATAAAAACACATATATAAATATAGTTAAAATCATACATAAAACAACCATAAATCATATATAAAACAACCATAAACCCCAATGTCCTTTGAGGTTAAATACCATCTAAAAACATTCTGTGGCTATTTTCTCTTAATGCCTGCTTAACTGGAAACTTGATTTCTTTTTCACATAGGCATTCCCATTGATCCATAAATATCTGCTCTCTAAAATTCTGCATCCATGTGATCGTATGTTTTTTCACTTGTTCTTTCTTTGTTTCTAGCTGGAGTATCATCTTGTATATCCATTGCAGTAAATTATCATTTTGTTTTGTAATCAACTGTTCAAACCCAGTCGCATCTCTTAGAGCTCTTCCATGTCAATCATATTCTTCAGTCTTGAAACTGATTGATAATATAGCAACCATTGAACATTTATTCCTTCATCTTTAATATCTTGCCAAGATTTGATTTCCCCCTGAGCATTTACCATGTCATCATACGTTAAAAAGTCATTTTTATTTTCTTGTGTATTTATCATGATAGGCTTCTATTGGGGACATAAGCAGGGAGTTTGAAGGGCTCAGTAAATTCTGACGCGTAAACCATATTCTCAAAAGTCCATCTCTGATTACATGGCTTCTTTCTTGTGTTGTGATCATTTTGATTGATTTCTTAATCCATAAATAATTATGTAAACCTTCTTCCAGATCAACTGATTCAAGTTTTACTGTTCTTTGTCTTGAATTTTCAATTCAGTCTGTAATCCAGACCAGGCCTGCCGCTTAATAATATAATTTTATATTTGGAACTGCTAATCCTCCTCTCTTTTTCTCATCTTGCAATACTTTAAAGCTTGATTTCTTACCATTTCAAATTAATTTGTGTATCTGTCTCTGCCACTCTTTCAGTATTCTTTCTTCTATATGTATAGGTAACATTTGAAATCAAAAATTTAGTTATGGCAATTTATTCATTTTGATTGCTGAGATTCTTCCTAGCCATTGAATTTTTAATCTTTTCCATCTAGATAAGTCTGCTTTCACTTTCCAAATCTTCTGGTAATTATTTTTGAAAAGATAACAATTTTGTTCAGCCAAATTTTTTCTCAAATATTTAATGGGGTCATTTGTTACTGTGCATTCCATACTGTTTATAATATCTTCTTCTTGTGTGTTAAAATTTTTGTTTATCATTTTTGTCTTTTTTCCCCTGTTGATTCTGTATCCTGAAAATGATCCAAGTTCTTCAATATGTTCAATTACATTTTCCATTCCTTGCAACTTAACAGCCTTAACAGCCTGTAACTTAAGAGCCCGAGGGGGAGATCCAATTGACAGGTGAATTCACAGAGGGGGCTGATTTATACAGGCTCCACTTGGGTTCTGATAATACCAAGTTGAGTGGAGAATACTTGGTACTTGCCCTCAAGGCCAACCTCCTGTTTACTTCTACTCTTTCCTTTTTTTCACCCCTTCCCTTTTTACAAATCTGCAACCTTTTGGCTAGCCCTCAAAGACCCACTCTGGAACTGTTCATTTCAGAAGATTGGCAGACTTCCAGCAGTGTTGCACCTCACCGGTAAGAGGGTTTTTGAAAATTTCCTGATTATAAATGAGAGAACCAACAAGAGATTGATGAGATTTTTTTCTCAGCGGAGTGGTAAACTATTGAACTGTGCTTAATTTAACATCTCCCCTCAAGAAAGCTCTAACATAAAACAGAGCAGATATAGAGGCCTGATTCAGACAGGGAGGCCTGATCCAGCTGCAACCTGCGTCTTCGTCTCTCAGATGAACTTTTTATTATTGTTTATACTTGTGGGATATCCTTTCTACAGACTATACAATCAGCCATTTCTTTTCCTTCTTCCGCCCTTTTTTTCTTCATAGAAAAATATTTATTTTAAAAGGTCAGTGCATTTACAGTTCTGCAAACAGTGCTGCAAACAGATTGGAACAGATTGGCAGATTCGCCAGTTAAGATGGGAAGATATATTATCTACTAGAGTACTGTTCTTGATTAGAGGGGTGCAATTTTTAAAAAATCAGTATTTTTCAGTTTGGGTCTCTTTGATCTGGACAAAAATCAGTATTTCTGAAAAATCCCAGATCCCAATACCAATATGGTCTTTGGATCCGGGATTTTTCAAAAATCCCAATTTTTTACGGATCCACTAGACCCGAGAAGAAAAATACCAGTTTTTTTTTAAAAAGCTAGCTGACTTGGCTTCTTCTGCACTGCAGTATGATTTAAACTATGCTGCAGGAGAAGCTGGCCCCAGGATCTGCATGTAGCAGGGAGGTCTCTCCCCACTGCACAGAGATCCTGGCTGGGATCGCTTCTCCTGCAGAGATCTGCATGCTGCAGGAAGGTCTCTCCCCACCACACACAAACATGGTTGGGATGGCTTCTCCTGTTGTTGTTGTTGTTCAGTCGCACAGTCGAGTCCGACTCTTCACGACCCCATGGACCAGATCACGCCAGGCCTTCCGGTCTTCCGCCGTCCTCTGAAGTTGGCTCAACTTCATGTTCGTTGCATCGATGACACTGTCTAACCATCTCATCCTTTGCCTTCCCCATCTTCTTTGACCTTCAATCTTTCCCAGCATCAGGGTCTTCTTCAGGGAGTGCTCCCTTCTCATTTGGTGGCCAAAGTATTTGAGCTTCAGCTTCATTATCTGGCTATCCAGGGAACAGTCAGGGTTGATTTCTTTGAGGATTGACTGATTTGATCTTCTTGCAGTCCAAGGGACTCTCAAGAGTCTTCTCCAGCACCGTAGTTCAAAAGAATCTATTCTTCGGCGCTCGGCCTTCCTTATAGTCCAACTCTCGCAGCCATACATGACTACTGGGAATACCATTGGGCTGCACAAGAAGCCAGCCCCAAGCCAAGCCGGCGGGAACAGGCTGCTTTCCCCGCACACACACAGCTGATCCTAGGGCTGTCTTCTGCCGTCCCATATAAATATATGCTAGGATCTAGACAAGTCTGAAGACTTTTAGGCCCCACTGCTTAATTCTCCTAGTAAAATCAAAGGGGCTTGTGTGTGCTTAGCTGGTCTGAAGGGTAATCATAGTGTAAATGTTTTCCCATCTAGTCCTACACATTTACTCAAAAATTAAGAGCTTTTCCAAATTCTCAGTTTCCTTCCTTGTAAATCCTGTTTCTTTGGGGAGGGGGGGGGTCTCTTCTGCACGTGTTTTGCTCCCTCTAGTGGTCAGTTTATAGGGGCCACAGTGGCTTAGTGGTTAAGAGGCTTAGCTGCAGAATGGAAGGTCTGTAGTTCGGCAGTTTGAGACCCGAGTGCCACATGATGGAGTGAGCTCCCATCTCTGGCCCCAGCTCCTGCCAACCTAGCAGTTCGAAAGCAAGAAATTGCAGGTAGATAAATAGGTACCACTTCGGTGGGAAGGTAAGAGCATTCTGGGTACCCTGGTGTCTAGTAATGCCAGCCACATGACCACGGAAACGTCTTTGAAGAAGAAGAGATTGGATTTATACCCCGCCCTTCACTTGGAGTCTCAGAGCGGTTTACAATCTCCTTTCCCTTCCCCTCCCCACAACAGACACCCTGTGAGGTGGGTGGGGCTGAGAGAACTCTGACACAAACTGCTCTTTTTCAAGGACAGCTATGCCAGAGCTTGTGACTGACCCAAGGTCACATCAGCAGCTGCAAGTGGAGGAGTGGGGAATCAAACCCGGTTCTCCCAGATTAGAGTCCCCGCGCTGGCTCTTCAACTTGGAAACTGAGATAAGCACTGCCCCCTAGAGTCAGATTCAACTGGCTTTCAAGCAAGGGAAACCTTTAATTTACTTAGTGCTTAGTTTGATATTACACCGTTCATGTACAACATATTTCCCTGCAGATTTAAGCTACAGGTTTTTATGCTGATAGGAAAACATGTATGGAACCTCCCCCCCCCCCAAGAAACAGAAACATGTGAGAAAAATGAGAATGCTGTAAAGCCCTATGCCCTGCTCTGTTTACAGGTTTACTTCTGAGTAAACTTGCATCACAATGCAAGTTGTTCAGTAGCAAACAGCTGGAACGGGCAAGCACTGTGCCTATTATCTTTGACACACAAAACACAGTCAGAGGAAAAGGTGGCAGATCCAAAGTAATGAAAGACATTTGTCCGTATAATCCAGAGAGTCCCCGGTGAGGGTGAGTGGAAACCTTTATCAGACAGCTTAGAGGGACACAATGTTAGATAACACTGGATAATTTACACCAGAGGTTAAGGTTAATGACATTCTAGAAGAGATAGATGACATAAATCAAGTCTCAAACCCAATTTCTAACGATAATAGTATAAAGATGTACAGGAGATATATTTTTAAAATCCCTTAATGGAAGGTTTCCCCTGAAGCTAAAGACTAGGTAGGCACAGTTCCAACTCATGGTTTGTTAAGACAGTTAACAACTAAAATTCTAAGTCTTTGTTCAAGTGGGGGGGCGTTATATGAAATCTCTTAATGAATCTCAGCTCAGCAGTTTCACAGAAGAGTCTTTTGTTGACAGATGGTGACTTTCAGGTCACAAACTACAGTGGCAACCCTGAAACACCTACCTGGGTATGAACCCCATTGAATAACAGGGGATTTCTACAGGGGCCGTGGCTCAGTGGTAGATCAACTGCTTGGCATGCAGAAGGTCCCAGGTTTGATCCCCAGCAAATCTAGTTAAAGATCAACTAGTAGGTGATGTGAAAGACCCTGGAGAACCATCAACAGTCAGAGTAGACAATACTGACGCTGATGGACCAACGGTCTGATTTAGTACAAGGCAGCTTCCTGTGTTCATGTGTCCACAGATCACCTTAGAGTGGTTCCCTAAGTGTTCTAGGCGACCGCTTGCTCTGTTAATCTATTAAATGTTTTTTAAGAGACTCTAAACGTTCATATTTATAGACATAAAAATAGATCTGTTGAATCTAGAGTTGCCAGCTCCCCCCGGCCACCAGCGGGGAATGAGAGATAGGGTTGTCAGCTTCAGGTTGAGAAACTCCTGGAGATCTGAGGGTGGAGCCTGCAAAGGTCAGGGACCTCAGCCAGGTACAATGTCATAGAGTCCACCCTCCAAAGCATTCATTTCCTCCAGGGGAACTGATCTCTGTAGCCTGGGGATGAGCTCTCATCCAGGGGGATACCCAGGTCCCAGCTGAAGGCCGGCATCCCTGGGGAATGTAGCATGTATTTCATTTAAGGAAAACTGAAACTTTTGTATGGATATACACACTAGGGTTACCAAGTCTCACCTTGTTCCGGAGCGGGGGACTCCCGGGTCGATCCCGGAGCGCGCACGCCGCATCCATGTCACCAGGAAGTGACATGACGACACTGGGCACGCTTTGGGCAGGGCCACGACCATCCAAGGGAAAACCATAGAGTTTTCCCTCGGATGACTGTGGCCCCGCCCCCAGCGTGCCCGGTGTAGTCGCGTCACTTCCTGGTGACGTGCACGTCGGGGTGGATTTCCCCCCGGGGCCCGATCCGGCGGCGTGGGGGAACGGGCCTCTGGGGCGGGGGTTTCCCCGCCCCCCGGGGGGACATGGCAAGCCTAATACACACAATCAAGTTGCAAATGACTTATGGCAACCCCAGGAAGGGGTGTTCAAGGCAAGTGAGAAGTGGAGGTGGTTTGCCATGGCCTTCCTCTGCAGAGTCGTTCTTGGTTGTCTCGCTTCCAAGTAGCAACCCTGCTTAGCTTCTAAGATCTGACAGGAAGAAGAAGAAGATTGGATTTATACCCCGCCCTTCACTACCCAAAGGTGTCTCAGAGCGGCTTACAAACTCCTTTCCCTTCCCCTCCCCACAACAGACACCCTGTGAGGTCGGTGGGGCTGAGAGAGCTCTGACAGAAACTGCTCTTTGTTCAAGAACAGTTCTTATCAGAGCTACGGCTTGCCCAAGGTCATCCGGCCAGGTGCAAGTGGAGGAGTGGGGAATCAAACCCGGTTCTCCCAGATTAGAGTCCGCGCACTTCACCACCACACCAGACTGGGCTATACTGTCTCCCCCTACCTTTAAAAAAATTATCGAGTGGTCACCCTGTGTCTTGGACATGCCCAGACTAATTTTTGACTTTTCCCTTTGAATAGTGTGTTCCCCACCATCACCATTGCTGTATCACAAGCTGCTCTTGAACTCTCCCTAGAAGCTAAAATGACCAAACTGAGGCTATTGTACTGTGGTCACATCGTGAGAAGACTGGAGTCACTGGATAAGACCATCATGCTAGGAGAAGCTGAAGGCAGCAAGCAGGAAAAGAGGAAGGCCCACCACATGTGATGGGTTGACTCGATCCAGGAAGCCACAGCCCTCAGCTTGCAAGACCTGAGCAAGGCTGGTAACTATAGGATGTTTTGGAGGGCATTGCTTCATAGGGTAGCCATGAAATGGAAATGACGTGGTGTGCAGTGTTCCCTCTAAGCTGAGTCAGTGTGAGCTAGCTCACAGCTTTTTAGCCTCCGGCTCACACATTTTTGTCTTAGCTCAGGAGGGAGGATGGCTCCAGAGTAGGGTTGCCAAGTCGAATCTTGTTACCGGCGGGTGATCGTCGCCGGGCTCCGGGAGCTCTCCTCTGATGCGCGCGCTGCCAGCGTGTCCCGGAAGTGACACGCGACGTCAATCACGTTGGGGGCGTGGCCCCAATCATCGGAGGGAAAACCATAGAGTTTTCCCTCCGGTGATGCAGCCATGTTGCGCTTCGGGGAGCGGAGTTCCCCCCGGGGCCCGATTCCACGGTGGCGGAAATCCGGCCTCCAAAGCAGGGGTTTACCCGCCACCCGCCCCCACTGGGCAGCCCTGCTCCAGAGCAAACTAATTTATGCAGTAGCCAAATGGCTCGCTTACAACGTTAATGCCAGTAGCTCACGAAGTAGAATTTTTGCTCACAAGACTCCACAGCTTAGAGGGAGCATTGGTTGTATGGTATAAAGGCTAAGAAATACACGGCCAGAGCTTCCTCAGGCTCATGGAACAAACCACCCCATCCTTTCTTCCAGCAAGCCCTGGCAACAGAGAAACGGGTGGTGCCATTGGCAGATCATCTCGGTCTGTCCATTCTTCAGGGTCAGGGTCATTTGAATAGATTTGCCTATGATTGCATACTTCGAATTGGCAGGCCTGTTTGGCAGGCCCATTCTTAAAAGGGTCTGTTTAAAAGTAGAAAATTATGATTTTCTGCTTCCAAACCAATTTTCTGTTTTCATTTACATCAGGCGCAAAAGCCAAGACAATTAGCGGGGGTATAATAACAGGGAACGAATCCCGGCTCTTTGTGTCGACCGCTTTAGCTAGCCCAGGGTTCAACAGAACAAAGAAACTCCCATCTATTCTTGTGTGGTTTCTCTGCTGTTTTATCTATTTTTTAAAAATGCAGAGGAGGAGTAAAGTGTACCTCATGTGTCGGAATCCGGCAGGTGCTTTTTGCCTCATGCTGGAAAAGGTAGGTGAAATCACTGAAGTAATTATAAAATGTTGTTTTTCTTTTAAAAAAAAATCAACCAAACCTGGCTGTTAGAGAAGCATCTAGTGATGGCAAGCACATGTGGCAGTCATCAGGTTCTACAATGCCAAGACCACGGCCACACACAACCCAGAAAATCTACAGCGACTAATGAACTCCGGCCGTGAAAGCCTTCGACAACATATTGAATGCCTCTATGGGGAGGAAACATTTCAACAGATTCGGAGATTGGAAACACTTCAGAACACGAAAACACATCTACTTTGTTCTTTACCATTTTTCTTCTCACCTTGACACAGAGAATACATCTTTCTGTGTTATACCTCTGAGGATGCCAGTCACAGCTACTGGCGAAACGTCAGGTTCTACAATGACAACACGACGGCCACACAACCCGGAAAATCTACAGCAACTAATGAACTCCGGCCGTGAAAGCCTTCGACAACATATTAATTAATTAATCAATCAATCAATCAGGTTCACTTTCTATCCCACCCTTCCTGTGAACGGGCTTGGGGCGGGTTACAAACAATAATATAAGACAATAAAATCAAAGGTTAACCCTATAAACTTTACCCTTAAAACGACGGCGATCAAACTACATTCCAATGACTACAATGGTGCCCTGGTGTTAGACAATTAGATGCAGAAAGGACTAAATCCCATAAAGGATTCCAGATTGCAATTACCCAACCTTGGCTAAGCCAAGGCAGTTATCATTCTATGTCCTCAAAAACTGAAGAACATTTTGTCAACAAAATACATGAGAGCAGCTAACTATAGAGAAAATGTCTTCAAAATCTTTCATAGATGGTACTGGCCACCAGATAGGATTGCAAAATGCTATCCAAACTATCCAAGTACATGTTGGAAATGTAAATCAAATGTGGGAACATTTTACCACATGTGGTGGTGCTGTGCAAAAATCCAGAGGTACTGGAAAAACATACAGAAAATAATAGAAGAGGTTTTGAAGGTGAAACTAGATTTGGTGCCTGAAATATTCTTACTAAATATAATTCCAGATATGCCCAAATATAATGAAAAATATGTAATATCGTACATAACTACAGCAGCGAGAATACTATGGGCTAAACATTGGAAACTGGATACTGTACCCAGAACAGATGAAGTAATAGATAAACTGTTAGAAGTGGCTGAAATAGATAAATTGAATATAATATTGCAAGGGGAAAACGAAGATAAATTCATGGAAAGATGGGTAGGACTGTATAATTGGGTAGAGAAAGATGTTAGACTCTGAATATATGTGTATATATGTAAACAAAAGTAATTGTAATTATATGGAAAATAAAAAAATAATTTTAAAAAAAACCTGAAGAACATGATCGGTGGTAACAGAGTAACAAAGTGATAGCAGGGGGGTAGCAGGAGGGGCCAGGTGATATTTGATGTCTGCTGCCTCACCCAAAAGCCTGGTGGAAGAGCTCCGTCTTTCAGGCCCTGTGGAACTTTAAAAGGTCCTGTGGGACCCTGATCTCTAGCAGGAGCACGAGAGGGTGCCCTGCCCTGCAAGGTGGCATCGCAACCCATATGTAGCCTGATGCCTTGGTGTGCTTTTCCTTTTCTTTCTGTCCAGAGATACAGAGCAGGAAGAAGGAGTGCACACCTGTCTCCACGCTGTCACCATTCCCTGCACCTTCCTGATCCTCTCGAGTCTATGGGTTGAAACTAAGCAGCTTTTGAGAGCCAGTTTGGTGTAGTGGTTAAGTGTGCGGACTCTAATCTGGGAGAACCGAGTTTGATTCCCCACTCCTCCACTTGCACCTGCTGGATGACCTTGGACAAGCCGTAGTTCTGGCACAGCTGTCCTTGAAAAACAGCAGTTTCTGTCAGAGCTCTCTCAGCCCCACCGACCTCACAGGGTGCCTGTTGTGGGGAGGGGAAGGGAAAGGAGTTTGGAAGCCGCTCTGAGACTCCCTTGGGTAGTGAAGGGCAGGGTATTAATCCAATCTCTTCTTCTTCTTCTTCTTCTTCTTTCTGGTGAAAATGGGTTGGATCCAAACTAAGTTTTCTGCTGATGGAAGGAACATCCATCAGCTTAACAGAACTTTCCTGCCTCAGCCCCTCCCACCACGGCTCACTGATCTCCCCAAAATGCTGTTCTTGGAGAACAGAGGATTTAAAAAACTATATGGGGCAAATTTGGGGGTCTGCAAAGGGAAGGGGCAGTTGGTGGAAATGACACCTTCCATTAGCAGGAAACCGACCTGGATCCAGCCCAACAGGAGTCTGTTGGGGGTCCTGCAACAGAAGGGGCAATTATTAGAAATGACACTTTCCATTAGCAGAAAACTTACCTGGATCCAACACAACAGATTCCCTTTGGCAACCAAAAATGCGATGCTGGGAGTGATGGGACCTTCCTGAACAAAGGTGTATGTGGGGGAGAGACCACAGTAAGGAGGTGAATTAGGGGAGGTTGAGTTTAAAACATTTGTTTGGATCCAACCCTACATCTGTATTTCTTGGTCCATCCATGACACAGACTGTCCACCCATGACAAAGCAGAAACGGTCATCCCTACGCCAGTGCAGCTAAAGGTATAGGTTCCCTTGCTCAAAAGCCAGTCGAATCCGACTCTAGGGTTGTGGTGCTCATCTCCGTTGCCAAGCCGAAGAGCCAGCGCTGTCCGAAGACGTTTCCGTGGTCATGTGGCTGGCATAACTAAACACCAAGGCGCACGGAATGCTGTTACCTTCCCACTGAAGTGGTACCTATTTATCTACTTGCTATTTCTTGCTTTCAAACTGCTAGGTTGGCAGGAGCTGGGGCCAGAGACGGGAGCTCACTCCGCCACGCGGCACACTCGGGTCTCGAAGTGCTGAACTAGTGACCTTCCACAGCCTGCAGTTCAGCGTCTTAGCCACTTGAGCCACTGCAGCTACCATATCCTTAAATGGACATTTCAATTGGATTAAAGGACATTATTGAAAGCATGGGCTTTGATGGAACAGAGAGAGGGAGCTACATGTACCTGTTCAGTATGGTTGCCAGCCTCCAGGTGGGGCCTGGGAATCTCCCACTTTTACAATTGATCTCCAGCTGACAGAGACCAGCTCCCCCGGAGAAAATGGCTGCTTTGAAGGGGGTACTCTGGCATTGGACCCTGCTGAGGCCCCTCCCCTCCCCAAACCCCACCCTCTCCCGGATCCACCCCCAAGGTCTCCAGGTATTTTCCATCCCAGACCTTGCAACCCTACTTCAGAGAAGGAATTCCAGGTATAAGGTGCAGTGAGTTCTAGCGATAAGGTGCAGTGAGGAAGAAGGAGCAGAATTGTTTGAATAAGCAGAGGGGCTTTGGACTGCTAAAGGTGGTAGAAGGGGAGGAGCAATGATCATAGGTTATATTGGGCAATAAATGCTGAAAGGCAGGGTGGAGAAAGTAGTAGAGTGGCTTTCAAAGTAAGGATGAAGAGTTAGACATGGATATGGAAAGGGACAGCTGTTGAATAAGTTCCCGAAATGAAAAGTACTGAGTTCGACGCAGGGAGAACTCGGACCACGACATGGGCTCAGACGCATTTATTGTACTTCACAACAAGACACACAAAACGGCCCTGCAAGGCCAACTATATACACTCCACCCGGCACACCTCTGTCCCCATTGGAGGGTTTGAATCTCCCGCCAAGGGTGCGATTGGCGGACGCCCGATGGACTAGGATCCTAGGTCCCCTTTGTGTTTGGGGACCAAGCTTCTGCTTTAACCGCGGAACCCTGGTGGCGGTCCACGTACATAACAGTAAATTAACTCTTTTATGTAAGCTGCCCTAAGCCTGCTCCAGCAAGGAGGGAGGGATATAAATTGAATAAATAAAAAAAATAAACAAACTACTAAGAGCATCAAAGATTTCAAGACATGAGTTGTAGTTTAAATGGCCAAGTAATGATTAATGCACACAGATGTCCTTCACCACTGATGTGATGCTTATGTGTGGCCGTGTCTGTATCCAAACACAATTTGGTGCCTGAAAGCCATAGCTGGGTCAAAGCAGAATTTCAGATTGGCCAGTGATTGTAGTTGGGGTTTTGGAGGGGGGGCATTTGAGTTTTGCTTTCCCCTTTTAGGGTCTGGCTTGGTCCAATACTCTGGTGGATCACAACCTTACCTAAGTTGGGTGATGTGGAAAGAATTTTCAGAAATATAGAAGGTTTGGGTTTAAAATGAACCAAATAGTTTTATGAAATCCATATACATATCTGTCTCTGCCCTTACTAGAAAAAAAACAGGCTTGACCTTTCTTTCACTGAAGATGTAACACATTCAATTCCCAGGGAAACTCCACAGATGTGAAACTTGCCAATACCCCCAATTTCCTAGACAATAAAATGTGTGGCCATTTGGCCAGCTGGCAAGACAAGCTAACTTCCTGAAATACAGAGAGTTCACACACACACCCTGCTTTCACCTCTCTGATAACATCAAAGGACAGTTTATTTCCCATATTGGGGAACACCTGGAAGAAACTATGACACTGTATTGATCCTGTAAATTGTGAACTTTTGTTGTGTGAGACCAATGTCTCTGCCAGAGCCTTAGTGATTTCCAAGCTTACACTTCTGCCTTAGGTAAGGAGGCAAACACACAGGAGACACACGAACCAGAGGGGGGAGAGTGTGGGTGGCATGGGTAAACACACTTTCACAAACACATGCAGCCATCCACATTTTTCTTACAACAGGTGACACCACTGTTAGCACCACAACTCTCAAGGAAGGAAGGAAGGAAGGAAGGAAGGAAGGAAGGAAGGAAGGAAGGAAGGAAGGAAGGAAGGAAGGAAGGAAGGAGAATGGTTAGTTGACTGATCTAAGAAAATAAAAATAAATTCCATTCTGAGCTTTTGGTTAAAGATAGGAGATAACTCTCTGATAACTCAAGACTCTCCAGTACACTAGATGGTTATAACTCCAGATCAGATTGCTTGTGCTTTACTTTGAAATGGACAAGAAAGGCAAACACATGTTGCCATAAAACTTTTTTTTTTTGCTATTGGCAACAAGCATCGCTTCCCCCCTCGAGGTGAGTCCAAATGTATGACCTTGAGATGATTTATTCTTTGTAATTCCTTTAGCCAGAGTAGTCAACTGGAACATGAAAGCTGGTTTACACTGTTTTCAGTTAGCTGTTCCTTTTTTAAAGTAATCTGAGCAAATCCTACTGTAAATTATTTCCAGAGACTTGTACAAAGAGGGAAGTGTACAGGACAGGAGATGAACTCTATTCTACTCATGTAATTTATATGGTCCTGCTTTGTGTGGAACTTTCCATGTGTTTGTATACCAACTTGTGATGGTTTCTATTTTTCACGCTTTTCCTAAATATTTACTTAGGATACTGAAAACGCTCTTTCATTTGTGAGTAGAAACATGGCAAACTGCTGGGCGTAATCCAGTCAAAATTAAGTATGTTAAATTCTCCCACTGAAATCAACAGAGACCTTTTAAAAAAAACCTATTTAATCCCAGACTGTTCCCAAATTGGTCAGGTTAGAAGATTTTTCATTGCCTCTTGATATGTTTCTGGTTTTGACTTCCTAAGCTGTCTCTGGGGGTCTGATGTGAGGCGGTGGAAGATCCATCTACCTTTGGGAAAGAACGAGCTTCCCCATTCTGGAATGTTCCATTCCACCCTGTCCCTGAAGCATCTTTTCTCACACCTGTACTGTGTCAGAAAAAAGAGAAGGGTCATTCCAGGTCTTGGAATTAATTTATCTGCTAGACAGAGCTTTTTAAGAGAATGTCTCTAAACTGTAAATTCTAGCACTATACTCTGAGTCCTTGGGATAGAAACACACTTCAGTTGTTATATCTGGTACACTCATATACATTGCCTGAACTCTTGCTAGAAGCCAGTTTGGGGTAGTGGTTAAGTGAGCGGACTCTAATCTGGGAGAGCTGGGTTTGATTCCCCACTCTGCCACTTGCAGCTGCTGGATGACCTTGGGCAAGCCATAGTTCTGGCACAGCTGTTCTTGAAAAAGAGCAGTTTCTGTCAGAGCTCTCTCAGCCCCACCTACCTCACAGGGTGTCTGTTGTGGGGAGGGGAAGGGAAAGGAGTTTGTAAGCCGCTCTGAGACTCCCTTGGGTAGTGAAGGGCAGGGTATTAATCCAATCTCCTCCTCCTCCTCCTCCTCTTCTTCTTCTTCTTCCTGGTGAAAATGGGTTGGATCCGAACTAAGTTTTCTGCTGATGGAAGGAACGTCCATCAGCTTTACAGAACTTTCCTGCCTCGGCCCCTCCCACCACGGCTCACTGATCTTCCCAAAATGCTGTTCTTGGAGGACAGAGGATTTTCAAGAAGACTATATGGGGCTCCTTTCGGTATTGAATGGTGGGGTATAAATCCAATCTCTTCTCTTCTTCTTCTTCTTCTTCTTCTTCTTCTTCTTCTTCTTCTTCTTCTTCTTCTTCTTCTTCTTCTCCTCCTCCTCCTCCTCTTTAGGACAAAATGGTGATCTTGCCTATCAGGGGGGTAATGTGCAGCATGTCGTCCATGTGTGTGTGAAGCGCTGTCAGGTTACTTCTGACTAATGCCGACTCTACAAATTAATGACCTCCCAAATGTCCTGTCAGTAACAGCCTCCCTCAGGTCTTGCAAACTCAAGGCCATGGCTTCCTTGATTGAGTCCATCCATCTCATGTTGGGTCTTCTTCTTTCCCCACTGCCTTCAACTTTCCCTAGCATTGTTGTCTTTTCCAGTGAATCTTGTCTTTAAATCATGTGACCAATGTGTGATAGCCTCAGTTTAATCATTTTAGCTTCTAGCAAGAGTTCAGGCTTGATTTGATATAGAACCCACATATTTGTCTTTTTGGTGGTCCATTGTATCCATAAAATTCTCTTCCAACGCCAGTGTGGTGTAGTGGTTAAGAGTGGCAAACTCTAACCTGGAGAACCGGGTTTGATTCCCCACTCCTCCACATGAAGCCTGCTGAGTGACCCTGGGCCAGTCACAGTTCTCTCCGAACTCTCTCATCCTCACCTACCTCACAAGGTGGCTGTTGTGGGGAGAAGAAGGGTGATTGTAAGCTGCTTCGAGACTCTTTACAGTAGAGAAAAACAGGTATAAAGGAACAACTCTTCTTCTTCCACATTTCAAATGAGTCAACTTTTGTCCTGTCAGCTTTCTTCATTGTCCAACTTTCATACCCATACATAGTAATGGGGAATACTGTTGTATGAATTATCTTGATCTTGGTCTCCTTAAGAATCTTTTCTAGCTCCTTCATGGCTGCTCTTCCCAATTTCATACATGTGGTGAAATGTAGCAACTGAAAAGGGAGAAAAATCACAGAAAGATAATCAACTGATGCCCTGTAGTAGTGTCTCATTGTCTCCACCTGTGTGAGACAGAAACTCCGTCACGGGTTGTGCTTCCCCAGCCCAATTTGAGAAAGCACTCGGCAGTCTTGTAGAGGAGAATCCAGACTAAAACTTTATTAATAAAGGAGGGAAAATACAGGCATAACAAGGTTTTGAATCCTCGAATACCCACAGCTCTTCCCCGAGGTTACAATGGGAGACATCAGGTTTTAAACCCAATATGACACTTTGCAAATAAAACATAATTATTGGCTCCATCAAACTTTGTCATATATCCGTCACACCATTCTGATTGGGCTCCAACCTGTGGGTTGGATATTCACAGGCAAAAAAGTACCTCCTCCAGCTAAACAATAGGCCTTCTTTTCAGGCTGTGAAGTTAACAAAAAGTATCTTAATGTAACAGATATGGGTACACCATGCAGTATGTTCTCCATCTAATGCAAGTGAGCTGACATCAGGAACATGCACAGTTATAGTTGGCAAGAACAAGCAAGGCCACAAGCAGTATGATTGCCTGTCAGCATTTTGTATTTTACCCAGGATGCATTTAAGCAATGAACCAAAGTGAATATCTGAATATATGTTCATGATTGATTTCAGTCACTGTGATTAGAATCATCAAAGCTTAACATATGCACCATGGAAGTGTTAAGTGCACCTACTAAGTTAGACTGACTGTTAGTCAGTGGCAGAGTACAAAGTGTTTCATAAGCGGTGCGTACAACACCTGTGCTCTACTTCAAGATCTGTAAATAAAGCAAAATACTATGAAAGCACCATAATTTACTAGCGCTCTCTCATCCAAAGGGAGCCAACCCAGCTACAATTGCCTTTCAAATTTCTCGACACAACTCGGGAGCGCATGACAATAAGAAGAAGAAGAAGAAGAAGAAGAGATTGGATTTATACCCCGCCCTTCACTACCCAAAGGTGTCTCAGAGTGGCTTACAAACTCCTTTCCCTTCCCCTCCCCACAACAGACACCCTGTGAGGTGGGTGGGGCTGAGAGAACTCTTGACAGAAACTGCTCTTTTTCAAGAACAGCTGTGCCAGAGTTATGGCTTGCCCAAGGTCATCCAGCCAGGTGCAAGTGGAGGAGTGGGGAATCAAACCCGGTTCTCCCAGATTAGAGTCCGCGCACTTAACCACTACACCAAACTGGCTCTCTCTCAATATATATGGTTCTATCTGAAGGGCAGATGTGGGAGGGTAGAATGTTCCAGTGGAAGTGACAGTTGGAGAAGACAGTTGCAGTAGAAAAGTTCGGAGGCAACGTGTGAGAGAATTTACCTCAGGATATGGTACTCTCCACTTATTCAGAGCAGAAAGACAGCCTCTTCTGTAAATGCGTAGCACTGGAGCCATGTCTGAAGAACTGGACCATCACTACTAATCTAGGACTTGTGAGGGGAAAAGCTAAAGTGCTGGGAAGCTGCTTATTTATTTATTTGCTTAGAGGTAAACTGCATTTTTGCCTGAATTGTACCAGAGTTGTGTATCAATAATGTCAGGCGAAGGCATATTAAAAGACAGAGAAATTTCCTTCAGTGCACCGTGGAGTATGGAACCTCACTGATGGCGAGGTTGTGAACATTTTCTCCCCCCCCCTTTGTTCCCGTCCTATTCATAGCACATTTAGGTGGATGTTAATATGCTCCGTGCGCCTTGGTGTTTAGTCATGCCGGCCACATGACCACAGAAACGTCTTCGGACAGCGCTGGCTCTTCGGCTTTGAAATGGAGATGAGCACCGCAACCCTAGAGTCGGACTCGACTGGCTTTCGAGCAAGGGAACCTTTACCTTTTTTTAAATATGGGTGACCCTTTTTTTTCTTGTTGATTTAAGTACCTGCTTTAAAAAACCAAGGGAATGTTACATGGCAATATTATTTTTACAGTTTATTCATATAACCGCTTTGAACTCTGCTACAGTTGATCCCATTTCCTGTAGCGTGACTCCACTGCACAAGTGTATTACATTTTTCATTTGGCTAAAATGGGTGGTGCGTAGACCGGCTTCTTAAACCACGTTCTGTTCCAAATCCTGCTCTCTATATGCCTGTTTGGGTTGACACATTAAAAAATGACCCGTCCCTTTAACAGAGACTTACAGTGCCAGAGTTACACCCTGCTACGTCCACTGAAGTGAATGGGTGTAGAAGAACATAATCTGGTTTACGATGGCACTGCAGATAGGGTATTTGTTACCAGGCAACGTTATCTACTTCTGTGCCAAGCAAAGTCATGTGGTCCCTTCCCAAATACTGACCATAACGAATGGGTATATGTGCATTCTACTGTATGTGTGCACACCCTATTAAAATATTATGCTTCCACATAAAGGGATGGTAGCATCAAAAGTGGGGCAGGTGCACTGAGAGGGTGGGGAAAGGTGGGCTCTAACTTTTGCTCCCCCCCCCCGCCTACCATGTACAGGGAAGTGTTGGGACTCTGGTCTGCTTCTCTGTTGTCGGAACCCAGAAAGGAACTCTTGGCTATAATGCTACCTCTAAGAGAGACAGACGGAGGTTTACATTCTAAAAACACATGACCAGGGGTCATTTCGTAGAAAAAGAGCTAGGGGAACTCATTAGCATAACTCATTAGCATATGCCACACCCCCTGACATCACTGGAAGTGTGTCATAAGGCCACACACCCTGCCCCCAACGGTCCCGGCCGCCGCGGCCTTGCAGCTCCACTGCCGAGCCCCATGAGGGGCCCGGCGGTGGACCTGCAAGGCCGGCGGGAGTGCAAGGAAGCCCCGCAAAGGCTCTCCCTGGCCCCAGGCAGGCAGGGGTGGGGAGAGGCAGGGAGGAAGCAACTTACC
>NW_015165928.1:35204-45408 GCF_001447785.1 Gekko japonicus
GGCGGGAGTGCAAGGAAGCCCCGCAAAGGCTCTCCCTGGCCCCAGGCAGGCAGGGGTGGGGAGAGGCAGGGAGGAAGCAACTTACCCTCCTTCTTCTCCTGCCTCCTCCTGGCTGAATGAGGGCCGGAAGGGGGCAGCCGGAAGCAGGGGGTGGGGCTTCGTCATGTGCCCCGCCCCCCTCACCCGGGGGGAACTGCGATCCCCCGCAATCCCCCCCCCGAAATGACCGCTGCACACGACATGTTTTAAACCGGACAGTGCAAGGAATTCAAAGGATGAAATTATGTTTCATCCTATTGAAACATCTACTCTGTGGTATCTGACCAAATGTCCTTCCAGTCCATTTTTCTGTTTCAGGCAGTGGCAAACCAGGTGTCTCTATAAAGCCCACAAGCATGTCAGGATGTTTGATCACCCACTGACTTAGCTGCAATCAGGGAGCCAATTGTTTGCTCAGCTACTCAGATGCCTCCAAATTAATTTAGACATGTCTGTTTGCATGGTCACACTGGTTTGTTGCAGCTACTGTCTGTCTTCCTCCAATTGTTAAAAGGCACAGAATTAAACGGGGGGATCCATTAGAGATTTTGAGTTTAGACTTGCTATTTAGATGTCTCTCAGAATCTTATCTAATTTATTACAGCAAGAGCCAGTAAAACAGTACAATTCTGATATAAGAAGGATTAAAACAACAACAGGAGGAGGAGGAGATTGGATTTATACCCCGCCCTTCACTCCAAGTCTCAGAGCGGCTTACAAACTTCTTTCCCTTCCACTCCCCACAACAGACACCCTGTGAGGTAGGTGGGGCTGAAAGAGCTGTACCCAGAACTGTCCTTGAGAGAACAGCTCTTTATCAGAACTATGGCTTGCCCAAGGTCATCCAGCAGCTGCACGTGGAGGAGTGGGGAACAATGTTCCCTCTAAGCTGAGTTAGTGTGAGCTAGCTCACAGTTTTTTAGCCTCCGGCTCACACATTTTTGTCTTAGCTCAGGAAGGATGGTCCCAGAGCAAACTAATTGATGCAGTAGCCAAATTGCTCACTCACAACTTTAATGCCAGTAGCTCACCAAGTAGAATTTTTACTCACAAGACTCCACAGCTTAGAGGGAGCATTGGTGGGGAATCAAATCCAGTCCTCCCAGATTAGAGTCTGCGCACTTAACCACTACACCAAACGAATAACATAGGAATAGTATAAAAACATTAACAAGAGAAAGTTAATAAAATCAGTAAAATAAAATAATATCAATAAGAGAATCGTACAATTTTTTTCAGCTAAAATAAGTTTACGTTTCCTAATAGCTAAGCAACAAAATTTTGTCACAGCGTAAGTCACTGAGCTTTCAGCCTTGTGGCTAAGATCAAGCATGGTCTCTGCGTAGATGTCTGTCTGTGTCTTCAGGGTCTGCCTGTGTACCTAGATTGTGGTCAGTCATTGCACGTACTTCAGGAATAGATGTTCCTGAACGTACAGGCACAAAACCTGGCACGGTATCAAAAAACAGTGAAGAAGAAGAGGAGGAGGAGGAGGAGATTGGATTTATACCCCGCCAAGCAGATGCTCTGTCACTGAGGCATGGCTTCCCCCTGTTTTTGCTGTCTTTCTCCTCTCTACCTTGGAGGATCAGCTTTGTTTTTCAACGCAAAGCGAGTGAGAGCAAAAGACAACTACAGACCCCTCCCTCTCTTTCACACACCCACACAGGCTCTAATGGTTTAGCTAGAATAAGAGAGTTGAGTGTGGAGTGGCAGGGAGAACTTCATCCTGTGCCTCATTTGCTACAGCTGTGCAATCTCCCAAAACAAATCAAACGAGTGATATGCCTACCAAGAGGGATGGGAAAGAGGTGATGTACAGATCTTCAGCATTTCATTTCAATGAAGCTTGACAAGCGTACAAGCCCCATGGCTGCATCAGAGAGAGTACTTCTGGAAATCATGGAGATCTTCCCTCAGCAATGCCATTTTTTAAAACAAACCAGGTCAGAATCAACAAGATGTGTAAGGCCTACTGTCTCCCACCCACCCAGTAGTTTGAAAGCCCTAGGCAAATAGATAAATGGGTACCTGCTCTTAGAGAGCGGGGGGCACCCCTCCTCCTTCCGGCGGATTGGCGTGCAGCAGTGGCTGAGTGGCGGTGGCAGGAGACGGGCGGCGATCCAGCGATCCAGCAAACATGGCGGTGATCCAGCGACAAACGATGAGTGGCCCAGATGGAGATTGGTCCAAGGGAGCGCGGCGGCGGACGACGTAGGCGTGGTCGGAGCCAATAAGGACGGAGGCCAGCGCTGCAGCCGTTGTGGAGCCATGTCTGTTGGGAACCACTCCAGAAGAGGTCGCTGCAGAGGGAAGATCTTCGCTGAGACACCGTCGCCGAGGTAGAAAGAGCCCGCCGCGGAATAAAGAGTCGTAAAAAGAACTACATAAAGAGAAGAACCCCGCTGCTTGGGTGCCTGGTAGGTATTCACCTCCCCCCTTTGAATTGTGGCCCTAGCTAGGTTTTAAAATGTCTCTGTAAACCGCTCCGAGCCCTTGGGAAGGAGCGGTATATAAATTAAATATGTAATGTAATGTAATGTAACAAAGCCAAGAGGTGGTTCAGATTTTTCAGCTCCATTTTGGGGGCCCTGACCTTTCATGGCTTTGAATTGAGCTGGAATTTGGCAGAAGGTAAAGGTAAAGGTTCCCTTGCTCGAAAGCCAGTCGAGTCCGACTCTAGGGTTGCGGTGCTCCTCTCCGTTTCAAAGCCGAAGACCCAGCGCTGTCCGAAGACGTTTCCGTGGTCCTGTGGCCGGCATGACTAAACACCAAGGCGCACGGAATGCTGTTACCTTCCCACCGAAGTGGTACCTATTTATCTACTTGCGATTTCTTGCTTTCGAACTGCTAGGTTGGCAGGAGCTGGAACTAGAGATGGGAGCTCACTCCGTCATGCAGCACACTCGGGTCTCGAACTGCTGAACTACCGACTTTCCACAGCCTGCAGTTCAGCGTCTTAACCACTTGAGCCACCGCAGCAAGATCCCTCCCAAAATCTTTGAGGGCTGGCATATCACTACCTATTTTTTTCCCTTCATATATTTAAGAAGATAGCAACTGAGGAATTGATCCAGCTCTTATTAAGAGCAATAAACAGTGATCTTCTTGGACGAGGATAAACAGCACACGTGTGCACGTCTGTTTAGCACCATCGAGTCATTTCCAAATTATGGCAACCCTATGGAATTAATGTCCTCCAAAGCATTAATGTCCTCCTATCATTAACAGCCTTGCTCAGGTCTTGCAAACTAAGGGCTGTGGATTCCTTGACTGAGTCAATCCCTCTCCTGTTGGGTCTTTGTCTTTTCCTAGCTGTATTGTGACTCTTGTCTTCTCATGATGTCCAATGTTCCCTCTAAGTTGTGGAATCTTGTGAGCAAAAAAATCTACTTTGGAAGCTACAGGCATTAAAGTTGTGAGCGAGCGGTTTGGCTACTGTATAAATTAGTCTGCTCTGGAGCCATCCTTTCTGAGCTAAGACAAAAATCTGTGAGCTGGAGGCTAAAAAACTGTGAGCTAGCTCACACTAACTCAGCTTAGAGGGAACACTGGATGTGACCCAAGTACGATAGCCTCAGTTTAGTCATTTTCGCTTCTAGGGAGAATTGAGGCTCGATTTGATCTAGAACCCACTTATTTGTCTCTTTGGCTGCCCATGGTATCTGCAAAACTCTCCTCCAACATAGTATCCACATAGGCATCAAGGAATTCATCCAGTCATCTCAGTGCTGCCCAAATGAACAGCATAATGCAGGTACTTACAGCTATCCAGATACGCATTTATATCTCTATCAGCTGCTTACATGGATGTCTGCTCCTATATACAAGTTTGCTGCTGTCTGATAGTAGGGAAAAGATGATTGCACACATACAAGTACGTGCTGCTTTCTGGCAGATGCCACTTTACACCACATTTGGTGTTCCCATGGCAGCCAGCTTAAAAACATGTTGTTAAGGGGGGGTACATTTTTGGTTGAGACTTATTGCTTTGATATCTTTGTATGCCTTCTTATGACTGTGGCACTTGCTATTCACAGGGTCGGCTCGAGGTGTTTCTGCGCCCTAGGCGAGGCTGCCTTGTGGTGCAGATACCAACCTCCCGGGGGGCCTGGAGACCTCTGGAGCCAGCCACCCTTTTGCTACCGCCACCACCGCCTCCCCCCTTCCCGCAGCTGTCAGACCCAGCGAGCACGCCCCACATGTTCCTGCAGCGC
The DNA here is from genome assembly GCF_001447785.1 of Gekko japonicus. Classification (NCBI taxonomy): domain Eukaryota; kingdom Metazoa; phylum Chordata; class Lepidosauria; order Squamata; family Gekkonidae; genus Gekko; species Gekko japonicus. Next base: position 39,461 of record NW_015165928.1, read on the forward strand.
CCTCCAAGATGGAAGAGAGATTTCTCTCGTGCTCCGCTTCTGAAGGCAGTTTGGGAGGGAGGTGGGGGGGGATCCTGTCTCCAGGTGGGGGATGCTCACCAGATGCCTCTCTCCAATTAGCAAAGTGCTGACACTTGGAGAGCTGCTTGCGGGCTTTTGGCGGCGGGGGGGGGAGGCACAGCTCGGCGCCCCATCCAGGGCCCAGCACTCTAGGCGAATGCCTAGTTCGCCTAGTGGGTGAGCCGGCCCTGGCTATTCATCAATGACTGCAAAGCTGTGCAGCTAGAAGGCCTGTGTTTGTGCTGAGTGAACTTGAGTCAGGGGAAGCTGGAATTTCATAATGACACAATGGTTTGTGAACCGGGAAATCGTATTTTGAGCATGACACGGGGCTTTTCAAAAAGCAAAGTGCTTCAGTTTGAAGTGACGGATCACGGCATCAAAACCTGCAGCTTCCACGTTGAAGCCTAGGTGAACTTCTGCTCTTCCACAAGAAATAGTTCCAAGAAACCATCAGTTATTTCCACGAAGCTACAAAGAAATAAAATGGATCTGAATTCCATCAAAATGGACGGAAAAGAAAACATTGTAAAAGACTGTTGCTGTTTTTTCCCAAATTCTGCCCTTCTGTGCAAAGTATTCAAAGCTGGTCAGTGTATTTTGGGAATGTGGGAATTAGCCGTATTGTATTTTGCCGGCTAATGGTTTCTCCATGTTTACTGCCTAGATAAGAACATAAGAAGAGACCCCCCCCCCTTAATCAGACCAATGGTCCATTTAGTATATCGCCCCGTTTCACACAGTGGTCAACCAGTCTGGCACATGACATAATGACATCACTGTACAAGTAGGTGTACCTAACCATTGGGAAGGGAGATTTTTTAGAAACATATTTTTAGGATAAATTGTTATGACACCATTGTTTCTTTGAAAGTATCTGTTTTGGAAAGCGGCATATTGAATGCCAACAAATGATCTAATATGATCAGCCATACTTTCAATTAATAACAATGAGATTAATTTTTGAAATCTCAAGGGACAGAAGGAATTATGGTGGCTGAGATCAAAGCTTCCCAGATTTAATATTCAAGCAAGTTAAGCTTGAATCCGTAAATACTAAACTTTGGATGACATTTAATTTTCAGCACACATTCCGTGTTGCTCCCACACAAGTAAATGTGATGAATAATTTTGGCTCAGGGCTGTTGAGTTAATGCCAAACAGATGAGGGAATCTTTAGCATATGGTTACAAGTGCAGAGATGTTGTGAAGATCTAATAATCCGTTTTGGAATAACGCACAAAATCAATGAGATGCGATTTGCTTATTCAGTCCAGATGTTCATTTCATGGCTTATATTTAAAAACCGTTTTAAAAAATCAGATTGGGCCGTGGGGTTGAAAGCTGTATAATCACATCTTAGTTATATAAGAGATTCTGAATGTTCAGCAGATCTTATGGGGATTTTTTTTGGGGGGGGGGTTTGCCATCAAGTCACAGCCTGCTTTCAAGTCAGAGAGACCCCATGGGGTTTTCAAGGCAAGAGGCTTTCAGAGGTGGTTTGCTGTGGCCTCCCTCCAGGTCACGGCCCTGGTATTCCTTGGAGGTCTACCATCCAAATCCTAGTCAGTGCCAATCCTGCTTAGCTTCCAAGATCTTATGGGATCAGGATAGCCCAGGCTATGATTTTTCATAGCCTCCACTGTATAGACCCAAACATTCCTTTTGAAGACCACCTTGATCCCAGCTAGGAGGCCCAAAGCATGAAAATACTGAAGAACGTGTTTCAGTTCAACTGTCATGGTCTTCCTATTCTCCAGACATGCAAAGGTTAGTCATGCTAGAGATGAGACAGTAGTCTTATTTGTTCTCTTCTTACGTGTCAGTTTACCACTAGGATGTAGATAGCCAACCTTCATCATGTATGCCACATGTGTGTCATACCTGGACTACAGCAGGAAAGTCTTCTTGAGGCATGATTTAGTCTGTACCTCTGCCAGACCACACAGCTGCCTCCTCCATGACTCAGTAGACTTGGTCCAGGTCAACTCCAAGGCATGATCCAAAGGCTGCACTATCTGGGATTGAGTGGTGGTTGACTTGTCAAAAAGGTGGTCCACTGCTACTCTGTGACTTGGAAGAAACCACCACTCTTCTTCTCCTGAGATAATTGGAAGCCCTTTTCCCTCGTTGGTACAATATTTACCTGTATCTTCGAGGAAGCTGTTCACAGCCCTTAACTAGAGGTGAGTTGTTTTAAAAGCCTCTGACTTGAGAAAGCTGGGGGGGGGGGAGCTTTTCTAAACCAGAAGGAATGGGCTAAGTTCAGAGTGCTGTTCCAAGGCAACTCTTGGTGGCAGAAAGTTGCAGCCAACTTATGGTGACCCCATAGGGTTTTCAAGGCAAGAGAAGAACAGAAGTGTTTTTTGCCATTGCCTGCCTCTGTGTAGCAGAGCTAACCCTGATGAGCTTCTGAGAGTTTACATATTAAAATGGCACTGGGTTAGATCCAACAACAGATTTCCACAAGCAGACCAGGGGCCATTTTCACTGATTCCCCCTTCCATGGTTTGCCCCTTCCATGGTTCCTGGAACCTTAAACCAGAGGTGTCAAACCTACGGCCTTTAATCCGGCCCGGGAGTGAGGCTCGCTTCTCTTCCTCCTCCCCTGCCCATCCTCGCTGTTCTGAGCTTGAGCTGCCTTGGAGTATAAAGAGCAGAGGTTAGGGCTGCCTCTGAGAGCAAGAAGAGAGAGCGGGGCTGCCTCTGAGAGCAGGAAGCAGAGCGAGGGGCTGCCAAACTTCTCAGCCACAGCTCCGGCCTCCTTACAGGACTCTTGCTCTTTTCTACTGCTACAGACAAGCTAACATGGCTGGAGATCTCCCGGAATTACAACTAGTCTCCAGGTTACAAATACGGGTTCCCCTGGAGAAAATGGCTTCTGTGAAAGGTAGATTCTTTGGCATTATAGTCCACTGAGGTCCCTCCTCTCCTCAAGCCCTGCCCTGCCCAGGCTCCACCCCCCAAATCTCCCAGAATTCCCCAACACAAGAGCTGGCAATCCTACTCTCTCCTTTCAACTGCAGTGTGGCAGTGGACTGAATCTACCTTTTTGTCTTACCTTTTTGCAGCACACTTACTTGGAGTTTATTTACTGCACGTGGTACCGTGCTTCTATAACTGTGCCACTTTGCTATATTAACTAACACATATGCCCAGTAATTGCAAGCCTCTTCTAACACACGCTGTTGATTATACGTTCTCCTAAGGTCCAACCACTTAACCTCCTCCTCAAAGTTACACAGCTGCTCACGACTTCATTCCATAAATACACATTTGCCTGAGAAGCAGTGCTTTATGGCAAAGAGAGAATCTAACATGCAAACCAAAACTTGAAGCTGAAAAAATGCTGACAGAATCGAAAAGAATTTTGGTAAGATCAATGAAATGGTAGGGTGGCATTCTATTCGAGAGCCAGTTTGGTCTAGTAGATAGGAGCGTAGACTCTAATCTGGGAGAACGGGGTTTGATTCCCCCACTCCACCATGTGCAGCTGCTGGTGTGACCTTGGGTCAGTCACAAGTTCTTTCAGAGCTGTTCTCTCAAGGGCAGTTCTCAAGAGAGCTCTCTCAACCCCAGCTACCTCACAAGGTGTCTGTTGTGGGGAGAGGAAGGGAAGGAGATTGTAAACTGCTGTGAGACTCCTTTGGGTAGTGAAGGGTGGGGTATAAATCCAATCTCTTCTCCTCTTCTCCTATTCCCTAACAGAGGTATTTTAGGATTCTATGAATATTTCTAGGGGCTTGGATCCCATGTTAAATCTCCTGTCCACTGGCAGGACATCCTCTCCCCCACCCCCCCTTGCAACCTAAAATGCTGCTCTTGGGGACAGGGGACCCCCCCCCCCAAAAAAAGAATTAAACAGATGAGGGGTGAACCAGAGATCTGTAGTGGGAAGGCGAATCAGTGGAAACAATATATAAATTAGAATATTATTTTGATTTTTTAAAATTGGATTGGATCCTACAGGAAGATTTCTGCTAAATGAATGATATTTTTATTAAATATTGTTTGTTCAGTTAGCTGTAAAGGTAAAGGTTCCCTTGCTCGAAAGCCAGTCGAGTCCGACTCTAGGGTTGCGGTGCTCATCTCCGTTTCAAAGCCGAAGAGCCAGCGCTGTCCGAAGACGTTTCCGTGGTCATGTGGCTGGCATGACTAAACACCAAGGCGCACGGAATGCTGTTACCTTCCCACCGAAGTGGTACCTATTTATCTACTTGCAATGTCTTGCTTTCGAACTGCTAGGTTGGCAGGAGCTGGAACCAGAGACGGGAGCTCACTCCGTCATGCGGCACACTCGGGTCTTGAACTGGTGAACTACTGACCTTCCACAGCCTGCAGTTCAGCGTCTTAACCACTTGAGCCACCGCAGCTCCTCTACGGGTCGGTTAAACCTTTCGCTGAGGGAAAGGGCATAGATTTCCTGTCTCCTTCATTCCCAGAGCCTCTGTTTGAGGTAGGTCAGTATTGTTACCGTTTCCAGCTGAGGCAGTGACGGAGTTAAATTATCACCTAATACTACCTGCTGGGTAGCCAACACTTAAGCTTTCAAGTTGACAGGAACTGTGGGAAGGTTACAGTTGGGTCACCCTGCCCTGCCATTTTACTCTTTCAGACAGCTCTCTGTGAAAGACGGGGTTTTTTTGGTTTTTTTGAAACCTCAACAAACTGTGACATGAATCAAAATGTCCCACAGGCAGACACCAAACGGTTGGTAAAGTTTTTCAGCCCCTAGAAACAGTGAAAAATATAGCATAAAATATCTTACTAAGAGAAGTCCTACTTAAATAGGGGCAATTTAAAAATCTGGGACAGATCTCAAAATACATCTGTGAGAGCAAAACGTCCTTCACAATGAGTTAATTAAAGTGTGGAATCTTTTACTGCCCTGTCAGATTTTTCCCTTTGTTTGAATGACTGGTTTTTGAACCTGAGATAAGCATATGGAGCAGAGAGGTCCATCAGTGGCTATTAGCCACAAGGTATAGATAGGGGCTCTGGGGCAAGTGATGCTCTGTCATCTTGGTGCTTGGGGGGGGTCAACAGTGGGAGGGCTTCTAATGTCCTGGCCCCACTGGTGGACCTCCTGATGGCACTGGTATTTCTGGCCACTCTGTGATACAGAGTGTTGGACTGGATGGGCCTTTGGCCTGATCCAACATTGGCATCTCTTTATGTTCTTACCGCTTCATCTTTGCGGTTTCAGCCGCTACTTTCCCGAAAAGCTGCAAAGATTAAAGCAACATTTTCTTCCTGCTTAGCAAGGAGAGCCCTTGTCTAACCAGTTTTGCCATTTCCCTCCTATATAAGGGAAGGGGAAAGAAAAAAAACAGTGAGCAAATCACTCACTGCCTTCCAGCTCCTCTTGAAGCTGAAATGGACCTCAGTTTTAATGGGAGCTGGCTTATGTTCAGTGTAAACTGTCCTGTATCTTTAGAATTGGGTTGCCAACCTCCAGGTATATCTCCCAGAATTATAACAGATCTCCAGCCACAGATGAGTTCCCCTAGAGAAAATCGTTGCTTTTTGTTGGAAATCTATGTGTTTGCAAGGTCTCAGATTCCAGCCATTATAGGGTTAACTTGTTTACCTTTCTATGCCATTGTTTAGACTGACCTGGAAGGGAAACTTGGCTCAGAACCAATGGGAAGAAAGCCCGGGAAAACCTTAGTCTGTTTACTAAACCATTGGTTACTGGTTTCAGATTACTTCCTTCTAGGGGTAAAGAAGGAGAGTCTTCATTGTTGTGTGACCATGCTTTCTAGAAGTAGGATGTGAAAATGTAACTCTAGACATGTTTGTTAGTTTGTAGGTTTCCTGTGTACCTTTTACCCTTAGAAATAAAGCCTTTTAAACAGAAAGAAATGTCTCCTCTCCAGTGAAGCAAA
>NW_015165928.1:45503-48916 GCF_001447785.1 Gekko japonicus
AAAAAAAACTTTTCACGATGTGACATGGACGGGCGCCGGATGCCACGAGCTAACACCGGAAACATGATCTGACGCTCGCCCTTGCCCCACGGTTTTCGGAAATGAGTACCTCGGAGGTACTAGTTTTTTACAGCGCATCTTCGGAGTGAAGCCTCAGGTGAGCCACGGGAGCTCTACGCTTCCCAGATGTGGCGGTGAGATCGCGCCTGGATAATCCGCCTATCTTCCGTCTCTCTAGCATGCCTAATGCTCCGCGTGACCACTTTTGAGGGGGGACTGTATGGCATCATACCTCGCTAAGGGTCTTCCCCTCCCCAAACGCTGTTTTCCCCACACTCCACCCTCAAATTTCCAGGAATTTCCTAATTCCTAGGAATTTCCTAATCCCTAGGAATTATTTCCTAACTCCTAGGAATTTCCTAATCTCCTAGGAATTTCGGCAACCCTACTTTAGAATCAGAACTGTATTCCCCCAGTACATGGGAGATGTCTCTTATAAGGCTCCAGGAATGTGTATTTAAACTTGTGTGTGTGTGTGTGTGTTAATTGCTTTCAAGTCGCTTCCAGCTTATGGAAAACCTATAAATTATGTCCTCCCAAACAGCCTATCATTAACAGCCTAATAAAGCTTAGTTCCAATAGGTTGCTTTCTGTTATTTCCTGATTAAAGTATCCAGGAAACAACGCTTTTATCACATTTTTACAAAATTCCTAATGAATCACTCTACTTATCAGTTCCAGATAGAAAAATATAAATGAACTGTTCCTAAACAACAACATTAGAGACAGACATCACAAAGAAATTGATAACCAAAGTCGTGCTCAGCGCAATCGTCTTGAGAGTTCCATGTGGCAGGCCCTCGAAAACTGCAGGAGAGACGCACTTCAGATTTCCTCTGGAAGGGTATTCCATAGCATCCAAGCAACCACTGAAAAAGCCCACAAGTAGAAAGCAGCAGAAAGCAATTGTTGCAGGGGTCAGAAAGACTAACAAGCATTGGTTGCTGAGTCAAGCAACACTGCCACATGGGTTCATACCAGGAGAGGGCCTAGATGTCCGCTTCCCCACAGCTATAAGTCCAATACACGTTTAAGCAAAGTAGTATTTTATTAAAGCCATGATAGAGCATGAACAAAGGCACTGTCCAGAATACCTGGGCTGGGTCGGGCAAGGGATAATGTTAGATATTCAAACAGACAATAACCAATAACCTTGGTTCCCGCCGAGCGGGCAGACTTTTGGTTTCACGCTCAAAAGCCTGAGAAGCAACGTTTCTCTAAAGATAAACAAATGCAGCTTCACACGGTTCAGCTCATTATAGTCTAAGCTAAGCGGCTCCTTCTTCCCACCTGTTAACCTTGCCGATAAGCGTACGCAAGCGTTCATAGAATGGAATGCAGGACACAACGATACACACAGACCATACAGGAGGCATGCGCAGATGCCGACCAGACAGAGGGGGGGGATTCATATACACAGACTTCCATGGCAGCTAGCTGACACTAGATCATGAAGCTAAGCTAAAACAAAAAGTCTAATGGTACCTTAAAGACTAGCAGCCGGGCCCATAACTATGGTGGGGCATTTAGGGGCTCCGCCCCCTCAAATGTGAACCATGCCCCACAACAGCTGCTTCCCCTCTCCCCCTCCCTCCCCTCCTGTGACATTACCCCTTCCCTTCAGCTGATTGGCAGAAGCATGTGGCCCGCCAATCAGCTGGAGGGCCCTTTAAATTTTGCAGATAGGGAGGGAGAGGTGCAGCCGCACACTTTCCATGAACTCCAATCGGTGAAATTGCTGCATGGAGTTCAGGGAAGGTGTACAGTTGCCCCTCTCCCTTCCCTGCTGCCCCACAAAATTTCCCCATGCCCCACCAACCCAAAATTTCTGGCTACAGGACTGCTAATAACAGTTATTTCAATATGAGATTTTGTGAGCCACAACTCACTTATTCAGATATGTGAAGGAAAGAAAAGTGCCCACTCCCTGAACCGGACTCAGAAATCAACAGGCAAACAATGTAAGGGTCACAAAATAGGTTTATACGGTCTATGCGGCCTACCCCTGATAACTGAATGGGCTGCTGCATTTTACACTAAGTACACTTTCTGAATCGTCTACCAGGGCAGCCCCATGTAGAGGCAAAGTACAGTAGTCAAGCCTTGAGGTCACCATTGCATGGATCAGTGTGGCAAGATGAGCAATCTCCTAGGTAGGGAGAAAACTAATTTGCTATGTTGGGCTTGATATGTGAAACTAGGGAGGGGCAATAGGTCAGAGAGTAGCAAGTGACTTTAGGGAGTAGTACCTACCTCATGCCAATTTCTGTCTGCTTTTTAAACAGTCAGTCCATTCCGATTTAGAATTCACAGCTCTGTCCCCAGTGAAAAGCAGCGTTTATGTAATGTTATATGCTATGACTAGGCTGTCAGAAGATTGTGTTAGGATTGCCTCAAAATAACCATGACGGTATTATGAAAATGAAAACTTTCATTTTCAGCCTATTCCCTGAAGGACTTTCATCTTTACAGATGGAAGTTTCTAAGTCTCAAAAAGGCAAGGTAGGGTATGTTTTAGATGTGAGTGTGTATATAATCGTTTGGATCCAGAAAGCTTCTCATACAAGGCAAAGGCATTTCCAGTTGTTGCACAAACGTATGTGCATACTTCATTCTCTGCCAGTTTCCCTCTAGTTGAAGTCCCCATGCCTACGTGGGAATTCTGTGAAAGGTGGATGCTATGGCATGATTGTCCACTGAAGTCCCTCCCCTTTTCACGCCCCGGAATCCCCTGGAATTACAGGTCATCTCCAGAATACAGAGATTGGATCCCCTGAAGAAAATGGATACTTTGGAGGGTGGGTTCAATGGAACTGGACCCCACTGAGGTCCCTCTCCTTCCTAAGCTCCATCCCCAAATCTTCCAACCTTGGTCTGGCTACCCTACCTACCCCCCATCCCCCAACCAGTGGCTGGGGGGGGCTGGGCAACCCTACCCATGGTAGATTCTATTTCATTCTTAAGAGTCTTCTAAACATAATATATGGACGAACAGGGCTCTTTTTGTAGATAAAGCCCAGCAGGAACTCATTAGCATAATAGGCCACACCCAACAACAGAAACTCATTAGCATATTAGGCCACACCCATGATAGCACAGCTCATTGGCATATTAGGCCACCCCCCCATGTTACCAGAAGTGTGGTCATCCAGCCACATCCACCTTTTGCTTCTTATTCTGCTTACCTTGTTTGTTGTCAAAACCCAGGGCTTTTTTGTAGCAGGGACTCCTTTGCATGTTAGGCCACACACCCCTAATGTAGCCAATCCTGATGAGTTTCTGCTGTTGGGTGTGGCCTATTATGCTAATGAGTTCCTGCTAGGCGTGGCCAACTTGGAAGCCAGCCGGAACTC
>NW_015165928.1:49115-50466 GCF_001447785.1 Gekko japonicus
TAATGAGTCTCTGCTGTTGGGTGTGGCCTATTATGCTAATGAGTTCCTGCTGGGCGTGGCCAACTTGGGAGCCAGCCGGAACTCCGTTCCTGTGCGTTCCTGCCCAAAAATACCCCTTTGCTCAACTGGATCTACTAGTGGTCCATCTAGTCCAGCATCCCAGTAGCCAACCAGTTGCTTTGGAGGGCCAACAATAGAGCATGTTGCCTCCTAGCCTTTTAAAGAACATTTTTATGGCACTTCTCCAAACAAGCTCCTCAAGGCAGTATAACCCAGACAATAAAACAACATCATTAAAACAGACCAATGTCATTAAAACAGCCAAGGAATAACAGCATAAAATGACACGCAGAGGAGTCTAAAACACTGTAGATAAAACAACCTTGGCCCAGAAGCAAACCATACAACATTGAAGAAATAAAAGTTTTTAGTTAAAAGCCTGGATAAAAAGGGATTTTTTTAGCTTGGTGCCTAAAAAAAAAGTAAAGTAGGTGTTAGGAGGACTTCACAAGGCAGTGCATTCCAATGGTGGGGTGCCGCCTCAACTCTAAGCCATTTACGAGGACCAAAGAAATCAGAGGAGTTAAACATATTCAACTCTGTGTTGGATTGTGGCCTATGTAGTTAGAGGGGCCCCTTCTTACATCACCTCCGCTTCTGATATTCCATGAGCAAAATAACAGTTTGTATGATGAACCATTTCTTGTTTCTACGCTTTTCCTGTTCCAAAACAAATTTGCGAATGGCAGAACCTTGTTTACCCAAATGATCACAGAAATATTGTGATATAAGCTTTTTGAGCCAGAACTAACATTTGTCAGATGCTTCCTCAGGTGTAAACAGAGCAACGCACGGTAAGTAGAGTGATGTGTCAACCACTGAGCTCTCGTGGGACTGGAGGGGTTTGAATGGAAGCGAGGTCTCCCAGCTCATATTCAGGCATTATACCACACTTTCTCTTAAGCAGACTATCTGCTTGGCATGCAGAAGACCCCAAATTCAATCCCTGTAATCTTCAGCTAAAAGGACCAGGAAGTAGACGGAGTGAAAGACCTCATCCTGAGACCCTGGAGAGCTGCTCCCAGTCTGAGTAGACAGCACTGATCTTAACGGTTCTCATGTTCTTATGACCAATGGCCTAATTCAGTATGAGGCAGCTTCATGTGTGTTTGTGTGTGACGCCCTTCTACGATCACTGTAATTCTGTTTTGCATTACTCTGTGGGTTTCCCAGTAGTCATGTATGGCTGCGAGAGTTGGACTATAAGGAAGGCCGAGGGCCGAAGAATAGATTCTTTTGAACTATGGTGCTGGAGAAGACTCTTGAGAGTCCCTTGGACTGCAAGAAGATC
>NW_015165928.1:50645-59133 GCF_001447785.1 Gekko japonicus
ATTTACATCAATTTAGACAATGAAAAAACCATACATACAATTCTGTATCCATGTACAATAAAATAACTGCTGGATATTCTTGAATTCTGTAAATAAAATAATTTCATTTCATTATATTCCTGTTTCAATTTAATCAGTTAAAGTACCCCATTGTAGCCACTAATGTTATAAGGAATCTTACCAGACGCCTTCTTCCAAAGCTCTTAGCTAACAAGTATAACCTTTCAATCGGACGAATAAGTCTTAACAACTACATACACTACTTCCATTATATTGTCATGTACAAATCACATGCTTCTCATGTTGACGTTGCCAACTTATCATATACAATGTTGTGCCTATGGTTCATCTATCTATTACAATTCTGTGCTTGCCAGGAGTACATGAATGTAACATTAAAGAATCAAGGACACAATGGCAAACCAAAGAATCTACAAAGGCATTTTGCAATTCCCCACCATGTTGTTAATACATAGATTATGTTTATACATAGAATGATAACACATGATACCAAACCATAAGTATTTACAGGAAGCATGACATCTCTAAAGATGTATTAAGTCCAGCAGGCTGAACCGTAGCTAATCTAAAAGTCCAAAAAGCCTCTCTCTGCAGTAGTAACTTCTCATGTTCTCATGTTCTCCGGAAGACTGGAAGGCCTGGCGTGATCTGGTCCATGGGGTTGCGAAGAGTCAGACTCGACTGTGTGACTGAACAACAACAAAAAGTGGGTTAAAAAAGAGATGAATAGATGAAAAGGCAGATGGATGGATGGATACAAACAGATGAAGGATAAAGGGGATACAGTTTTACAAAGCAAGGCCAGAAGGCTCAGGAATCCAAGAGATAAGTGGATTATGTTGCAATGCCGAACACTTAGGGAAAAGATCCAGGCAAATGTTTCCTCCAAGAGATATGGACCACTACCAGCTTGTGATGACTCGACTAAGTAAGGTTAGAAAGTGAGTGAACATAGCGCTTTTCAGTCATTAGGATTTTGGTGCTCCCATGTAATGAACTGCGATGGCACACTATGCATTATCCTCTCAATAAGCACAGTTGCCATTTTTTTGTACCAAGGGCAAGGCACTTATTCTCAAGGTTCAATATACAAAAATACAAATTCACAAAGAATCTAAGGCTGCTGCCACACACGCTAAGTTTGTACCAAGTGCATTTTTTTGCACTTATTCTCAAGCTTCAATATGCACAAAAACAAATCCACAAAGAATCTAAGTTTCCTGTTGTGTATACCAAAGCATGTGCATTGACCAATTCAGATAAGATGATGCCCAAGAGCACTGAGAGGATTGCGCACTTTCCCAGTATGTGCAGTAGGAATATGGACATTGTAACGACTGAAAAGGGCTCTTCTGTAATGGACTAGCCACTCCCAATATCAACTGCACCCCAGTCAGCGGCAATATTGGCACATCCTCTTTAAATGTCAGAAGGAGATTTCTGGCACATGGTGATAGATGTCACATTCGGAGATAGCCTAATGAGCCCTTAACGGAGTGAGTCTATCTCAGACACCATGTCTACAAAATGGTACTATCATGGCATCCAAAAACATCAGCTAAATCATCAAGGGCTAAATTCCCCTGCACATCTTCCTGCGTGACAAATGCCATCATGCGCCAGCCATGCCCTTCTGCCATTGACGTCAGAGGACTGGGATTGTCTCTGTAGAAGAGAACACATCCGCCTAAATCAGATATTAAAAGCTGTCACATCTGGAAACCAGTAGAAGAGCATTTCGATATCTCTGGACACTAAATGGAACCATGCTACACATTTCGGCAGGAAGCCTCAAGGAAGACTCCGGGAAGCTGCTGAGCTGAAATTCATGTGTTGCCTGGATGGATTTTGGCTGAATTCAGTAAAGGCTAGACGTGGCTAGTTCATGACAGAAATGAATGGTCTCTCTTCAAACGTTTATGTGAACCATTTATCTCACGGTGCCAAATTCACCACCAGTTGGGAATGGCTGATACCAATCTGGGCTGGATCAGTACCCTTTTGACTCAGCTGCATTTTTATTTGAGCTCTGCACAGTAAAGAAACACTTCCATGTACAACATTGGTGGTGTAAAGTGCCATTGAGTCACAGCCAACTTACGGCAATGCCGCATAGCAACCCTGGACTGTCTTGGTGGTCTCCCATCCAACTACTAACCAGGGCTGATCCTGCTGAGTTTCTGAGATCTGATGAGAATGAGCTAGTCTGGGCCATCCAGGTTACAGCACAGACAACATTTGTTGTTGTTCAGTCGCACAGTCGAGTCCGACTCTTTGCAACCCCATGGACCAGCTCCCACCAGGCCCTCCTGTCTTCCGCCGTCCTCTGAAGTTGGCTCAATTTCATGTTCGTTGCATCTATGACACTGTCTAACCATCTCATCCTTTGCCATCCCCATCTTCTTTGACCTTCAGTCTTTCCCAGCATCAGGGTCTTCTCCAGGGAGTGCTCCCTGCTCATTGGGTGGCCAAAGTATATGAGCTTCAGTTTCATTATCTGGCCTTCCAGGGAACAGTCAGGGTTGATTTTTTTTTAGGATTGACTGATTTGATCTTCTTGCAGTCCAAGGGACTCTCAAGAGTCTTCTCCAGCATCATAGTTCAAAAGAATCTATTCTTCGGCGCTCGGCCTTCCTTATACTCCAACTCTCATTACAAATTCAATACAAATGTTGAAATCAACACACATAAAGGTGGATCAGGCACGAGTATGCTGGCCCTACAGACAATGACCAGCTTGTGAACGTGGAGCTACACAGGCAAGAAGTGTACCTCAGGGACATCTCTTTCTCAGTGGCTGGAAAGATGTTTCAGGACAAATGTACTCCATGAATTTATTGGTGGATTTGTACCAAAGGGGCAAAGAGCGAGGGCTCTTGAAGACTGAAACAGGAATTTGACACTTGAAGGTGAACAACTGCTCAGGCACTGAAGGAACCTAAGAAGAGCCCTGCTGGTCAGACCAGTGGTCCACCTAGTCCAGCATCCTGTCTCACTCAGTGGCCAATTTGTTCCTCTGGATGGCCATCAACAGGGCATAGATGCCAAGATCTTCCTCTGATGTAGCCTCATAGCACTTGGATTCAGAGGTTGACTGCCTCTGAATGTGGAAGTTCCCCTCAGTCACCACTGCTAGTAGCCACTGATAGACCTCTCCTCCATGAATCTCTCTAATCCCCCTTTAAACCTATCTCTTCCTGTGGCCATCACTATATCTTCTGGCAATGAATTCCGCATTTTAATCCCTGTCTGTGTAAAGAAGTATTTCTTCTTGTCTGTCCATCAGCTTCACTTAATGCCCTTGAGCTGTAGTATTTTGGAAGCGGGAGAAAATAAATTCTCTTTGTCAACTCTCTCCACCCCATGCATAATTTTATTAACCTCTATCATGTCCCCCCTTAGTCATCTCTTCTCCAAACTTTAAAGTCCCAGACTCTCCAGCCGTTCCTCATAGGGAAGGGTGCTCCAACCCCCTAATCATCTTGGTCGCCCTCCTCTGTACTTTTTCCTGAGATGTCCTTTCTGAGATACGGTGACCAGAACTGTACACAGTATTTCTAATGGGGCCACACCATAGAAGGAGGAGGAGAGGAGGATTTGATTTATACCCCGCCCTTCACTACCCAAAGGTGTCTCAGAGCGGCTTACAAACTCCTTTCCCTTCCCCTCCCCACAACAGACACCCTGTGAGCTAGGTGGGGCTGAGGGAGCTCTGACAGAACTATGCTCCAAGAACAGCTCTGATAGAACTATACAGGCCCCAAAGAGCACTTTCGTCGGGGTCACAGAACCGTTTAGTGACCCCGGGCCCTAAAGAGGCCAGGCTAGCTACCACAAGAGCCGGGTCCTTTTCGGTGGCGGCCCCTATCTGGTGGAATGAGCTTCCGGAGGAGATCAGGGCTCTGCGGGAGCTTTTACAGTTCCGCAGAGCCTGTAAGATGGAGCTCTTCCGCTAGGCTTTTGAGTAGGGGCCGCCGCCGCCACTACCACCACCGCATAACTGCAGAGCAGGACCGCCGGGGTGGGCTGATGAGTAATTGGAACATCATGGCTCATGGCGTCCCCCGTCTGACTTTTGACCTCTGACTCCCTCCTGATATGCAATGGAGAGTGTGCAATTTTAGTCCTTCATGTATCCTGTGAGTTGTCAATGTTTTTAGCTTCTGTTGTTTTAATTTATCTGTTTTATAGCACTTTGTGCCTTGTAAGCTGCACTGAGCCTGCGTGCGGGAAGGGCGGGATAGAAATGGAAATAAATAAATAAATAAATAAATAATAAACTATGGCTTGCCCAAGGTCATCCAGCAGTTGCAAGTGGAGGAGTGGGGAATCAAACCTGGTTCTCCCAGATTAGAGTCCACGCACTTAACCACTATACCAAACTGGCTCTACTGGCTCTAAACCACTACACCAAATTAAACTGGCTCTAAACCACTACATCCAACTAGAACTATACAGGGGCACTATAGTATTGGCTGTTTTATGTTCCATCCCTTTCCTAATAATCCCTGACATGGAATTTGCCTTTTTCACTGCTGCAGCACACTGGGTTGACACTTTCATTGAGCTATCCACTACGACCCCAAGACCTTTTCTCCTGTCAGCCTCAGCAATTTAAAACAGAGAAACCCTCAACAACCAATCATTTCAGTTGCACTACTGCAGTCAAGTGGCCTTCCTTCTGCACAAGCAACCCTGTACAAAGTGAATACAGAATAAACAGTGATATACAGGGGCCATTTCCTGCCGGAGCATGCTGGAATGACGCTCCGGCAGTAAGGAGCCCAGGGGCGCCCCCCCTTTCCTGGCCCGCCTGCCGAGGTGGACGGGCCAGGGAAGGCCTGCAGAGCTCCCCGCCACCACCTGGGGGGATTTAAATGCCTTTCTTTTCCTTCCCCAAATGGGGAAGGGAAAGAAAGGCATTTTAAACATGCCTGGGTTCCCTGCCTGATCTTCTCCAGGTGCCCCGCGGCCGCGGGGTACCTGAAGAAGATTGGGCAGGGAACCCAGGCATGTCTGCCTGCCCGTCCGTCTCTTCCGTTCTCCAGCCAGCCTGCCACAGTGGGTTGGCTGGGGAGGGGGAGAGGAGGTGGGCGGACATGCTTCCTTTTTCCCCTGAGCCTCTCTGCTTTTGTGGAGAAACTCGGAGACGTGGGGGGGATTTAAATGCCTTCCTTTCCCTTCCCCAGATGGCCAGATGGGGAAGGGAAACAAAGGCATTTTAAACATGCCTCGGTTCCCTGCCCCATCTTGGGAAGATCAGGCAGGGAACCCAGGCATGCTTGCATGCCTGCACTTTGTCAGGGGGTGTGGCATATGCAAATGAGCTATGCAAATGAGTTCCCGCACCTCTTTTTCTACAAAATAACCCCTGATATAACATAATGGATAACCTAGGTTAAGACAAAATGTTTACTCATAGGCATTCCCCTTTCGAAGCAGAATGTGTGTTCATTAGGGGGCTCTTTCCACTTATCGGGTCCATCAGCTGACACCCGTCATATTCTTAGTTCCCTAACTGGTGATTCCATCAACTTCAGAAGCTGTTCCCAAATCTTATCAGTTTGACAGGCCGCAAACTTGCCTGCTGTGAGAGCAGATTTGATCTGTGTCAAGCCTCTGGCAACAGGATTTTCTTTCCAGTCCATAGTTTTGTCGATAGGCGTTCGACAACAAAAAGAAAAAAAGTGGGCTTGCTTAGAATCTGAGACATGGAAGCCTTTGTGGAATCAGAAGCATCTAGAGAACTTCCGAGATGCAGCTTCACTCCAGTCAACAAGTCCCATGGGCAAAGAATGCATTCCCATCGTCTTTCCCTGCTCGCTGACAGTCATCCAAGCACACCAAACCATTAGACTTTAATGTGTCACAGTCTGGTTCCTGTCAGAGCTAATCGACTTCTCTGAGGAGAAATTACAGGGCCTTCATCTGATGTTTGTTTTTCCTTATTTTTCATGTAGAATGGAAAGATTTTAGCCAACAGGAAGCCCTGAGCCTTGTTGCTTGGGGCAGGGGCAGAGTAACGATGGAGAAGAAAGTAAAAAAATGCCGTCTAGTCACAGAGCCTTGTGTAAGGGGTTCCAGAGGACCTCAGAAGGCACAGCCCTGACTAGGCCAGCCATGCTCCAGGTGGGACCTGGAGATCTCCTGGAAATACCACTGACCTCCAGACTACACAGAGCAGTTCCCCTGGAGAAAAATGGCTGCTTTGGAGGGTGGCCTGTGATGGACCCAGGGTCACCTAGTGAGCTGCCATCGAAGGGCAGAGATCCGAGCCTGGTCATCCCAGGTCTTTCTGCAAACAGGTAGGGTTGCCAGCCCCCAGGTGGGCACAGGGGATCCCCCGATTTCATGGGCTCCAGCCCGCCACCGGCTAGCTGGCCAGTGAGGGGAAGCCCCCCCCCAACAGTCTCACGGCTGGGCGCAATGTCCCCAGTGTGATGACATCCCACAGAAGGGATGTCATCACACTGGGGGCATCGCACAGCGACACACTGGTATTTTGGGTAAAACTCTATGGTAACCATAGAGTTTTGCCCAAATTTCCAGAGCCTCACCACATGACATCCCCAGGATGCCGGACAACATCACCCCGCCCCCCTACTCTCAGGAAGCTCCCTCCCATCCCCTACTGGCAGAAGAAAAGACCTGGTAACCCTACAAACAAGAGCCAGCATGGAATAAGTGGTTAAGAGTGGTGGTGGACCCTAATCTGGAGAACCAATTTGGATTCCCCACTCGTCCTCCACATGAAGCCTGCTGGGTGACCTTGGGCCCTTCACAGTTCTCTCGGGACTTTCTCAGCCCCACCCAGGGCTATTTTTGGGCAGGAACGCACAGGAACGGAGTTCCGGCTGGCTTCAGAGTTGGCCACACCCACTACAGCCAAAACCTCTGTGTGCGTGGCTACAGAGGGAAGGCCTGGAGAGCGACACCTGCCCCGGCAACTCTAAGGTAGGTGGGCCGGGGGGGGGCCTGGAAGGATCTGTCCAAGGGCTGGCTTGCCCGGGCTCCTTGCAGGACAGATCCTTCCAAGGGAAGGCATGTGGTGTGGCCTAATATGCTAATGAGTCGTACTGTCAGAGGTGTGTCCTAATATGCTAATGTGTTTCTGCTGTTGGGTGTGGCCTGTTATGCTAATGAGTTCCTGCTGGGCTTTTTCTACAAAAAAAGTCCTGGCCCCACCTACTTCACAAGGGGCCTGTTATGGGGAGAGGAAGGGAAGGCGATTGTAAGCTACTTTGAGACTCCTTACGGTAGAGAAAAGCACAGTATATTAAAAAAAAAAAATTTTTTTTCCCCTACTGCTACTACACCACATACCAGGCAGCATTATACCCAAGGCAAACAAATATACAGGAAGATTCTTTTCCGGCTTAACTACCTCCCTGAAGTGATACTTGTGATCGTTGTTCGCAAACACACGATCCTCCATAACAAGATCCCATGAGTCTGCAAACCTGTTCACCTGGCTCCTGCCGCCGCCTCCTTCCATTCCAGACAACTATGCTTCTGCAAGTGGCAAAATACTATCCAAAAGTTGAGAGAAAAAGGAAGAGAACGGATTGCATTTAGGGAATTTGCAAACGTTGAGAAATTCCTAAGAATGTGATGCCCTCCAGAACAAGCATGTTTCCGTGCACTGACTTCATTTATTAATTGGTCTCCAGTTGGGGATGCGGTGAGCTTTGTGGAAGTCATGCTTGGCATACTGTTTTCAACAGCCACAATCCTGTGGGAGCCAAGCCTCAGATCTCCTTGCCTCACCCAGAAATTTGTTGCATACGATTTTGTGCAAGCAGAAATGCCAGCAGGGATACGATCAGTTTTTGTGCCAGTGACCACAAACTTTTTCTTGCATTCTCACTTGTGCAAGAGCTCTAGACCAAGAGGAAATTCTGCACTGGATCTAACTGAAATGTAGCCAGCTAGATTTACCATTCTCGGGGAAGGGGATCCCCTGTCTCTTGTGGGAGCTTTGCGATCACTGCTCCGCTGGCCAGCTGGGGGCGGGGCTGGTGGGAAATGGGGAGGAGTCAGCGGAGTCTATGACACATTGACGTCTCTCCCTTTGCATCCAGAAGTGACATCAGTGAGATGTTGGGGGGGTGGAGCGTGGGGAGAGTGGGGTTTAAGGACTGGAGAGACCTCAGCAGGGTATAATGCCATAGAACCCACCCTCCAAAGCAGTCATTTTCTCTGTGGGAACTGATCTTGGCCATCTGGAGATCAATCGTAAGACTGGGAGATCTCCAGGTGCCACCTGGAGATTGGCCACCCAGCCACTACTGCATGTCACTGCCTGGCAGTCCCCACTCAGCCAGCCTCTAATGGAAGCCTGGATTCATAGGCTTCCTGCTCCAGCTGCACGGCATTTCTCCCAGCATCCTCTCCTCCACAGAAATTAGTGATCCCGTTTTTCTTTTCTCTCGGCATGAGGCTCGCGGTGATTTTCCCAGAACGTTTC
>NW_015165928.1:59148-60814 GCF_001447785.1 Gekko japonicus
AGGGAAACCAAGAGGAAGCCTGCCCGTGTGGACTCAAGAGCGCAGACAAACGGACTTCATAGCAAAAGACCTCACGGAGCAAAGCTGGGTTCAGTCAGCTGTTTGGTCACTGAGCCTGGGCTGCAACAAAATCTCCTACTTTCCATTTTCCCTCACCCCCTCTAAAAAGCGCTGTTGCTCCTGAGAAGGACAGAAGATGGAAACACAGGCATTGTTCCAAAATGAAACTGAGGGCGGTGGGAATGATGGAACGGGTACATTTTTCATGACAGAAACAAACTGTAAATATTTCCACTTAAAAGCCAAAGATTTGCACGGTTTAAGCACTATGGGCTATAGTCTCAGCTGGCAGTAATCAGCACAATTCTGCAGATTTCAAAGGAGCTCTCTGCCTTGACACCAGTGGAGCCTTTGAAGTTGCACTTTCTTGTTGTATTACCAAAGTTCCATTTCCTTAGTTCTCTGAGTGCCTAAAGTAACATCAACACAATGCTTTGGGGGATGTTTCTTCTCTTATTGCACTTTGCTGTGAGCATAAAATGTCTTCGGAAGACAGTCCCTTCGCTATGAAAAATGTAAGGAGAGTTAAATTAAAAATAGATCAGCAATGGGATCTAGTCTCCAAAGGGATCTTTTAGTCGCTTCTTTCCCTGAACAGACTCTTTGCCTATGTCAGATTTCTTTCTGGTTTAAAAAACAAAAACAAAATCAGCCAGCCTGAGAGAGGTAAAGGCTGTGTCTCTTGCCGTTGTCTCAGGGCCAAATTAAGGGTTACATTTTACACAAGTTCCCAATGGGGACTGGCAGCCATATTGCAGCAGTGATTCCCCGGAGATGACTCTGTAAAATCACCACCAGGGTCCAATTTGGATCATGACTGTGGCATGGGGAAGGAGCTCCTGCCAACCCCCCCTCCCATTTTCCAGAGCTGAAAAGGCCCAGGGACCAATGCTCCCTCTAAGCGGTGGAGTCTTGTGAGCAAAAATTCTACTTGGTGAGCTACTGGCATTAAAAAGTTGTGAGCGAGCAATTTGGCTACTGCAGGAATCAGTTTGCTCTGGAGCCCTCCTTCCTGAGCTAAGACGAAAATGTGTGAGCCGGAGGCTAAAAAACTGTGAGCTGGCTCACATTCTCAGCTTGGAGGGGACACTGCAGAGGGGACATTATTTGCCCACATCCAGGGCATGCACAACACTCCGATGGGGTGCATAACACCCCACACACCCCGTAGAAGGCCTGCCAGTACCGGGATGGGAAATTGCTGGAGGTCTGGGGATGGAAACTGGTGATGGTGGGATTTGTGGAAGGGAAAGACCTCAACAGGATATAGAGTCTTCCCTCCAAAGCAGTCATCTTCTCCAGGAGAACAGATCGCTGGGATCGGGAAATCAGCTATAATTCTGGGAGACCTCCGGGCCCCGCCTGAGGATTGGCAACCCTACTCCTGCAGTTTCAAGTCCATAAAATGGTATGGGAGGGGCAAGCAGGAGCCTCTTCTCCCCACACACCACAGTTCCAATCCGAAAGAGGCCCCTGCAGTGCTTAGACATGGGACCGTGTTGCCAGTCTCCGGGGGGGGGGCTTGGAGTTTTCCCAGAACAAAGATAAGTTCCCTTGAACAAGACGGCAGCTTGGGAGGGTGGGCTTTATGGAATCACATTCCTGC
>NW_015165928.1:61509-79386 GCF_001447785.1 Gekko japonicus
TCCTGCTAAGCTCTCACCCCTCCACAAACTCTGCCCTCCCCAGGTGACATCCCCCCCAAAAAAATCTCCAGGAATTTCCCATCCTGGAGGTGACACCCTTAGCACCAGAGACTTGCAGCTGCAGTACAGCAGCATGTTGTTAGCCTTACCATGTTGCAGTACAGCAACATGTGCTGTTAGCCTTACCAAGAGCAAGACAAAAATGTTCTACTTTTCCCTCCATAGGCCTTCAAGGGTAACTGAGACTGGTTTCAACTTGTGCTGCTCCCCGGCCAAATTAGCAGCTCCATATGGCAGCTCTGAAGTTAAAAAAAACAAATTCACAGATCTCCCCTTCTTGGGTCTTTTCCATATTGTTGTTGTTTTTCTCGCTTGTGTGCTCCTGTCGCTTCGGGGTTTTGTCCCCTGTTCTGTACATATTTTGCTGCCTCTAGTGGTCAGTTCGATATTATATTGCTTTATGTCTGGCATTAAATATATATATATATCTTTCTTCCTTGCCTCACAGGAAAGCATTTGACAAGACTCCACCTGAAGTGCGAAGTTGTAAAGCACAGATTTGCCACCTCAGTACAAAAGAACTAAACCTTAGTCATTCAGTACAAAAGAACTAATCCTTAGTCATTCAGCATGAAAAAACCAGGAAGCATTATTTAATGGAAAGATGGGTCTCAGTCAAGTGATTCATTTTTCTAACTTGAATCCTGTGGGGGTGAAGGGAAGGGAGCACATGTTTGGCAGATGGCTCTCTAATGAGAAAAAGAGTGCTTCTACAACACAGCACAGAGAATGACTGGAAAATACCCTGCAGTCAATGTTCCCTTCAAGCTGTCAGCAAAAAATCTACTTTGCGAGTTACTGGCATTCAAGTTGTGAGCGAGCGATTTGGCTGCTGCATAAATTAGTTTGCTCTGGAGCCCGCCTTCTTGAGCTAAGACAAAAATGTGTGAGCCGGAGGCTAAAAAACAGTGAACTAGCTCACACTAACTCAGCTTAGAGGGAACACTGCCTGCAGTATCTGAGGATGAAAGGCTGGTCACAAACCTGCCCATCATTGGCCCCAGGCACATGGGCCGGCTATCGTGGGGGGGAGGCATGGCTAATTGCCCCGGCGCAGTTTGATCCACGATTACGCGATCAGAAGTGCCGGCGGCACAGCACGGGTCCTTCCCTCGGCGCCAGCGGGTAAACAAGGGATTGGAGGGGAATGCCGTGCGCCAGCGCGATCACACCACGGGTGTCTGGAGGCAGCCTGTGGCAAACGTTTACTAAATCCGCATTGTCAGCGGTAAGCCACGGGTGCGCTCCACTTCCCAGATGTTGGGGTGTGATCGCGCCCGGATAATCCGCCCACCTTCTGTGCCTCTCCCGCAGCAACTTTGCCATGTGACCGGGGCCATTGACTGGTTTGGGGAGGGAAAAACTTTGGTGCTGAGTAGCATCTAAAAAACCTTTATTTGCTAGAGGGTCACGTTAGGAAGGTGGTAGATGTGCACTGGTAGATGTGTAGGCTAAGTTCTATGAACCTGGCTCTAATGCTGGCCAAGTTTGGAGCCAGGTGGCATCTGCCCCATGTCCTGGTGGGCCACTCGCAGGCAGCAGCTCATAGCAAGTTAGGGTGGTTCATCTGAACACAAATAAAGACATAACGCACAGAGAGGAACAATCTAAGACACTTTGGTTTCCACAGGCGATGTGTATACAGCAGGAGTCTCCAGCCTTTTTGAGCCTGTGGGCATTCTGAAATGCTGATACAGCCTGATGGGCGCTGCCACAAAATGGCTGCTGCAGGAGGCGGGGCCAGCCACAAAATGGCTGCCCCAGCTTACCTTCAGTCGCACAGTGAAGATCCTTCTGCAGCTGCTGCCAAAGTAACATTTTTAAAAATTGGCAGAGCCAACCAAAATCTCCAATGGCCAATCAGAAGCCTTGTTGGTCAAAAGCCATACTTGGCCCCACCCACTTTCTAAAAACACTTGGGGGGTGCCAGAAAACCCCACAGGCACCATGGTGGAGACCCCTGGCTAACAGAATTGCCCCTTTCACGTTCAGACTAGAAACCCTAAATTAAAGGCTGTTTTAGGACATGTTTATTTAACTATACCACAGAAGGCCAATGGTTATTTACTTGTTTGATCTGAAACTTTCAAATGAAATAAATGGAAGTCATCATTTGTTTAAAAGCACTTTCCAAAGAATGGAGGGGGGGAGTCTGGAGGTAATGTATTAAACAATGTATGTTTTCCCTCCTTTTGATCACTTAATTTTCAGATAAGAGCAGTATGGTTATTTGGCTGCTGGAATAAACAAGATTAAAGGCTATATTCCCCAATCCATTGATGTCATAGACGATCCTTTGAAAATGATACTGCTGCGTATTGCTCTCTGCCCAGTCTTGTGATGGCCTGTTATATGACTTGCTATAATACAATTAGATACAGATCTAAATTAAAAATATATAGGCCTCGGTCACACGAGCAGGAAAAGCTGCGGGGGAAGTGCAGCTTTTTAGAGCCGCAACAAACAGAAGCGCGGCAGCGGGACCAGACAGGTCCCCCGAGGCTCTGCGCTTCTGCTGGCAGCCACGATCACATGCTCCTCCCCAACCACACACACATCACATTCATGAGGTGACGAGCTCCACCTAACCACCCACTTGGTTGCTCAGATGATTTTCTAGTCCTGCTTTGTATGCTGTTATCAATTCAATGAATTTCTTTGGCGGGGTAAAAGTCAAATAAATAAATAAATATTCCTCTGTAAGAGAATGTACGTTGGGGTCTGGAAGGGAAATGTCAGAAGAAGAGGAGGAGGAGACTGGATTTATACCCCCCACTACCCGAAGGAGCCTCAGAGCAGCTCACAATCTCCTTCCCCTTCCCCTCCCCATAACAGACACCCTGTGAGGTAGATGGGCCTGAGAGAACTCTTTTGAGAACTGCTTGTGAGAGAACAACTCGTAACTGACACAAGGTCACACCAGCAGCTGCATGTGAAGGAGTGGGGAATCAAACCTGGTTCTCCCAGATTAGAGTCCGTGCTCCTAACTACTACACCAAACCAAATGAAATGTCACTATCAAAGCAATAGTTAATTTCTTACAGCCTGGATAGTTCTGTCCATATGAGAATACAGTGCCTAGATGAACCAACACAGACTACTCCTCCTGATGGTATTTGCAAGCACTGTTATTCTCTCAACTTGGCTGTGTCACATGCGGCACCCTGACATCTCTCTATATAATAATTATCTGGTGGTGGTGGCAAGCTGCTGAACATTCCACATGGCGCCCACAGCCTTTGGCTCCGTGATCTGTCAGTCAGAAGCTGTCCCAATCCACTGGCTGCGTTACCTGAGTCTCGCCTCCAACATTCTAAACAGTTTGCTGTTCCTCTCCCCCCCACAGCCAGTCAGGACACAGAGGTTATTTGCATATGTGGCCTGATTGGCCTTTGCCTCAGAGCACAGAGGTCATTTGCATATTGTGGCCTCATTGGCCTCTGCCTCTAACATTCTAAACAGTTTGCTGTTGCTGTTCTGAGGTAAAATGTGTTCTGAAGTACCCTTAGTGCCTGTTGGGAGAAACCATTGTTGCCAGTCTCCAGGTGAGGGCTGAAGATCACTCAGAATTACAACTGCTTTCCAGATGGTAGAGATCAGTTCCCCTGGAGAAAATGGTGGACTCTGTGTCCTTATATCCTGCTGAGATGGCCCCTGTATGACAGCCAGTGTGACGTAGCAATCAGGGCTTCAGAGCACAGTAGAGGCTGCAGGTGGGGTGTGTGGAAAACTGAAGAGTGAGTGGGAAATAAAGGTAGGTTGATGATTGGCTGGGAAGGAGATAGGGTTGCCAACTCCAGGTGGTAAAATCCTGGAGATTTGAGGGACAGAGCCTGGAGAGGATGAGGTTTCAGGAGGGGTGGGACCTCAGACAGGTGCAATGTAATAGACTCCACCCTCCAAACCAGCCATTCCTTCATGGGGAACCATTGTTGCCAATCTCCAGGTGAGGGCTGGAGATCACTCAAAATTACAACTGTTCTTCAGGTAGCAGAGATCAGTTCCTCTGGAGAAAATGGTGGACTCGGTGTCATACCCTGCTGAGGTTGCCACAGCAAATTGACACTGAGTGCCCAAGGCCAGGGCACTCTCCCAGAGCCTCTTTCTAGAGCTCATTGTATTCATTTCCACAACGGGCCTTATTCCTAGTCTTTAATAATGAAGCTGCTGATCTATTGCTCCTGTGTGAAGTGACATACAAACTTCTGTTGGCATGGGTCACCTCAGGTACATTCACACCCATTTTATGGATGCTCTGAAGTTCGACATTGCAGCCCAAGTGGCTTCCGTGATCTGTGTTCTGCAGAAAATAAAATGCTGTCATTACTGATGACGATTCCCACTAAATTTCCTATATGAAGGAAAAATAAAAGGAGTTTTGAAGGGAAGCAGTAAGAGTTTTGGTAAGATCAGCAACATTTCTCAAAGGGTGGAGGTGGTCCACACATCTCTACTCAGGACACACCTTAAAAATTATTTGTGTTATAATTCAAGTTAAGCTGCCAGTGATCCCTGCCTTCCACCAGCACTGGATTCCTATCAGAAGCTCAAGGCTGGGGCTTTCCATGGTGACAGCACTGTGGGTAAGACCTACAACTATCACTGCTGCTGAATTTCATCTACCTTATCTCTCTCTCGTGCTCTTCTCCATGGTGGGTACCTGAAGTGGCTTGGTGGTGGTGGTGGTGGAAAGTGACATCAAGTGATGGCCAACTAACGGTGACCCTCATGGCGTTTTGAAGGCAAGACATGAAGACAGGTGGTTTGACATTGCCTGCCTCTGTGTAGCAACCCTGGACTTTCGTGGTGGTCTCTTACTAACCAGGGTCAACCCTCCTTAGCTTCCAAGATCTGACAAGATCAGGCTAGCCTGGGCCATCTAACAGAAATGACCAGGAAATAGGAGCAGACTTCTGAGTGCCAAGCAGGCATTCCCTCTCTCTGCTGACTGATTTCCTGCCCAGCTCTGGGCTACGAACCTCAAGCTAATAGCCAAAAGACAGGAGCCCTTTGGCTCGCATTCAAGTGCTTGCACCTCTGGGCACACCCCGGACTTAAGTACCTAAGAACAGAGCAGAGGAGAACAAACTCTGAGACGTTATCCTGCTCTTAGCCAGCTAATTAGCGGGATTGTCCCCAATTTCTCCCCTGCCCTCTCCTGAGTTTCCTGCTGCGGATAAAGTGTTTTTAAAATTGGAGGCGAGCGAAAAAAGAGACTTTCAACAAGAGCGACAAGGTTTCTCAGGGCAATCCCACTCATTTCTGGTTAATGCTCATTTGCTTTTACTCAGCCTCCTCGATTATTTCTACCGACTAATATGAGCTGGGGGGGGGGGACCACCGATCTCATTTTGCATGCACAGCCGGATTTTGACCTCTATTATTCCTGTTAAAAGAACCACCTGCTCGACACAGATGATTTAGCTTTGATAAATCAAGTCGTTTATGCAAGTTGGGTAAGGTCAGAGCTACTGTGAGCACTCACATTTCATGGCTTCTGTCCTATCTCGGGGGAAATATATCAATATTTAAGGCAGTCGCGCCACTGGGACTCAGCAGTGCAAATCACAGTAATCTGCATCAGTAAAATTTCACGCCAAAAGTTACTTCTCTGTGTGTGCAGTCTTTGGTTGGAGGACCCCTGGGTAACGCGTGAGGATTGTCACTTCTGTGAAAAGAAGCGGGGTGTCTAGGTGGAGAGACTTCAAATTCTGAAATATGCCTAAGAATTCTTGCAGAAAAGAAGAAGAGCGGGAGAGAAATTAATTCACCATTTCCTACATTTACGATGAAGACTTCCTACAGGGGGGGGGGAATTAAAGTTGCAGGTCAAAAGACACAGGAAAGAAATGAAATCCTATGGAACACAGTTGGACACGCGGAAACATTAAGTTGTTTTCTAGTGAATCAGACCACTGGTCCATCTCTTGGGGGAATTGTTCCGGTCTTGGGGAGCCAGGGTGCCTTTACTGCTGTCAAACTCAGGCATTTGACCACCTGTCGTATTTCTACCCAGTGCATTTATGTTCTCTGCATCTCGTTTGTTCCCTGCAACCAACCATTTGTTATTCCTGCACCCTTATTGCTTGCTCTTGCCTGCCATTGCCATCCTGAGGGGGGGAGTGAGTGCCTGTAGAATTTAGGGAGGCCACCTTCGGTAACTCTTCCATGGCGCCTCAAAAGCATCTTTCACACGGGAAGTGTCCTTGAAGTAGAGTCTGTATTTGGCTAGATGTTGATCGTATATCTTTCATGGTCTTTGTAGTATTGCTGACGTGTATGAATGGAATTTTGAGGTTATGATTATACGTAGCTTTCCCGCCTT
Organism: Gekko japonicus; assembly: GCF_001447785.1. Taxonomy (NCBI): domain Eukaryota; kingdom Metazoa; phylum Chordata; class Lepidosauria; order Squamata; family Gekkonidae; genus Gekko; species Gekko japonicus. The sequence goes on from NW_015165928.1 coordinate 67,895, forward strand.
GGCACCTCAGTCCTGACAAAGAGTCTGAACCCATAAGCATCTCAAATCTCTAAATAAACCTTTCACTAAAGAAAATGTATGTGGAGAGTGATTTGACTGGGAACCTGACAACTGCCCAGCACTCCACACCAATTTACTTTTCCCACACACACACAAACACACACACTGAGCTGCTTCTCCTTTGCGGGCAATCTATGCCCATCTGCCTGCTTTCCTACATACATGCCGGTGATTTGTTGCGGAGCTATCCTCTTTTTGCCCACTCGGCTGGCAGGGTGATCCAGGGGCAGACAACAACAACAGTACAGCACACAGTAAAAAGTAGCAAAGACTAACAAAAAACGACCGTGAACGGAATTTCCCGCAAAATATTCACAAAGGAGACTTCATCAAAGTGAAATGCATCTATTGTCTGGAGTAAATCTATCCATATAATCCATCATAGGTGTAGATTGGTGTAGTGGTTAAGAGCACGAACTCTAATCTTGGAGAACCAGGTTTGATTCCCCACTCCTCCACATGTAGCTGCTGGTGTGACCTTGGGCCAGTCACAGTTCTCTCAGAGCTGTTCTCTCAAGGGCAGTTCTCGAGAGAGCTCTCTCAGCCCCACCTACCTCACAGGGTGTCTGTTGTGCTATTAGAATTATATATATCCTAATTCTGTATTGTGATGGTCTTTGGCTGTAGGCACAATAAAATTTTGGATTCTGGGTGTCTGTTGTGGGGAGGGGAAGGGAAAGGGATGGTAAAACACTCTGAGACTCCTTCAGGTAGGGGAAGGGCGGGGTATAAATCCATTCTCCTCCTCCTCCTCCTCTTCCTTTCCCCCGGCCCCAACAGCACGGCAGGAGTAGAGTTGGCCCTTTCCTGCAATCAACATTATTTAGTTAGTTAGTTAGCTAGCTACTGGTTAGTTAGTTAGTTAAATTTATTTCCCATTTTTTATTATATTCTTGTACTTTCGGCTGCTTTTGAAAATCTGCACAAGCAAGTAATTAATACCTTGCCAATCATCCCATTGTAATTAATTCATTTGATACTTTTCATCGTGCTCGTAGCCTGATCCTAATGCACATACAGTAAAACGTTTGGGTTGGGATTTCCCCTGGCTGCACTGGACAGAAACCACAAAAGATGAGGACGTCAAGTGGCCAAGGTTTGTCAGACGAGAAGGAAGATATGCTTGCAAAAATGTTTTATATTCTATGTACCAAAATCAATAATTTAATTAAGCAGAAATCTCTGGGACAGCAGCCAAATTCTCACATTGAAATCAGACGGTCAGCAAATCAGCCCGGCTGAAGTTCAAAAACATTAAATTGCCTTGAATACAAGTTACTGGGTAGCAAATCAAGTTCTGATTAGCAGGCAGTATTCTGGTTTTATCAGTGACAGCACTTCCAACATTGCAATTTTCCCTCATAATGGCTTGTTTCATGTATTGATTCACTTCCTCATTTATTTAGAATATTTCCTCCTGAAGAACTATGTCCTCCCAAAGAGCTCAGAGCAACTTACATCTGGTTCCCAGCTGGTGGAACTGCATCATGAATCTGCAGATTATTTTCAGGTCAAACTGTGTAGTCCTAGGAATACGTCTGAACTCATTCCTAAAATGATTGTTATAAAGGAAGGAAGACTTAGGAGATTCCCCCCTCTGAGACATGCAGTTTATTTTTTTATTTGAAGAAGAAGGATTGGATTTATACCCTGCCCTTCACTACCCGAAGGAGTCTCAGAGCAGCTTACAGACTCCTTTCCCTTCCCCTCCCCACAACAGACACCTTGTGAGGGAGGTGGGGCTGAGACAGCTCTGACAGAAACTGCTCTTTTTCAAGAACAGCTGTGCCAGAACTACGGCTTGCCCAAGGTCATCCAGCAGGTGCAAGTGGAGGAGTGGGGAATCAAACCCGGTTCTCCCAGATTAGAGTCCGCGCACTTAACCACTACACCACTCATTTTACCCCACTTTTCATGGGAAGGGGGCACGGTGTAGCCCACTCTCATCAGATCTTGGAAGCTAAGTGGGATCGGTACTTGGATGGGAGACCCATCAAGAAAGGCTCTGCAGAGGAAGGCAATGGCAACCCATCCCTACTTAATCACTTGCCTTGTAACCCCCTTGCTAGGCTCACCAAGTTGCAACTTGGACAGCACTTCACTGCCGGGACTCAAAGCAGCTTACAGTACAAGAAAGCCAACAGGCCATAAACACACACATATAACAATATAACCAATCTAAAAAGGTAAAGGTAAAGGTTCCCTTGCTCGAAAGCCAGTCAAATCCGACTCTAGGGTTGCGGTGCTCATCTCCGTTTCCAAGCCGAAGAGCCAGCGCTGTCCGAAGACGTTTCCGTGGTCATGTGGCCGGCATGACTAAACACCAAGGCGCACGGAACGCTGTTACCTTCCCACCGAAGTGGTACCTATTTATCTACTTGCAATTTCTTGCTTTCGAACTGCTAGGTTGGCAGGAGCTGGAACTAGAGACAGGAGCTCACCCTGTCTTGCGGCACCCGGGTCTCGAACTGCTGAACTACTGACCTTCCACAGCCTGCAGTTCAGCGTCTTAACCACTTGAGCCACCGCAGCTCCATATAACCAATCTACCTGGTAGTAAAAAACTAATCTACAGAAGACAGGGAACAGAGCAGGTGATAAAAGCTCTGCCCTTGGTGACCACAGTCTCTCTCTCCAGGCACTTCAGAGCCAGTTTGGTGTAGTGGTTAGGAGTGCAGTCTCTAACCTGGGAAAACTGGGTTTGATCCCCCACTCCTCCACATGCAGCTGCTGGTGTGACCGTGGGTCAGTCATGGCTTTCTCAGAGCTGTTCTCTCACAAGCAGTTCTCGAAAGAGTGAAGGGCGGGGTGTAAATCCAGTCTCCTCCGCCTCCCCCGCCTCTTCTTTTTCTATAGATCTGACAAGTGGAAGTATGTGTTTTGCGTGTCATATTGGGACTTATCCTTCCCCCCCCCCCCGGCATCCTCCCACTTCACTGAGCAAAGCTAGAAGCCTTCCCCCAGCCTAAGAAGATTTCCTCCAAATTAAGTGGTTCTTCTGTTGGAGGCAGAGCCAGTTAAATTGCAGGAAAGCTCCTTAAGCTAGAGCGTGGTTCTTTGAATCTACCCTATTATGTGTAATGCCCCCAAATGGCCACATGCCTGCTTCCGGGCATGTCTCCCATTGTTCAGGGCAAATCTTCAGCTCTGATGCAAACCTTTATAAAACAGATTCCACGGAACCCAACAGAATTTACATCCAAATAAATATGGTGGGTAGAGTCCAGGTAGTGATAGCATTACCTTTATATTTCCCATTGTTAAGGAAGCGTTAATTTGTCAGTTTGCCTTTAGACCACATTCTAAAACAAGACTAAGAGACAAGATGTTTTAGAGGCTCTTCCTATTTCTGGCCCCGATCACACGAAAGGTTTTGGTCCGGGAGAGGGACAGATCGGGGGCGCAGCAAACGGGCGCAATCCCACCGCAACATCTGGGAAACGTTGCGCACCCGTCCCCGATCCGGCCCTTCCAGCCGAAAACCCGCATCTAAACTAAACCACCTCCTGAGGAGGTCTTACCTGAATGGCCGCGGCAAGCACGGCAGTGAAATCGCCGGCCCGTCCTTCTGCCGGCGCATCCCCAGCTCCTGGCTGAACTGCGCATGTGCACACATGCGCAGACGGCTGCCTCCGTCTCCCGACCGTGGCTTCCTCCCCGGCATCTGATCATGCCGGGGAGCAACGGCGCCGCGGCTCATGGGATCCGTGGGATCCCGCCACGGCGTGGCTGTTTTGGTGCGGCTTTAAAAAGCCGCACTTTGCCAGTGGTTTTTTCCCCCGTGTGGCAGTGGCCAAAGGTGTCTTAAGTCATTCCTCATTCCGGTAGTCTTGATCCCCGGAGCCACAAATTTTCTGACTGATGAACAGAGATGTGCAAAGGCCCTCCTTTCGTCATGATATTTATCACAACGCTAACTTGCAGGAGCAGTCCCTTGTGTCAAAAGGAGACATTAGGAAGAAGTACACATAAGGAAACTGAAGTATAGGTCAGTATACTGAAGGCGGAAATAGTCGCCGCTAGAGACAAAAGTGGAGAAATGCCAAATCTGTTAAAGTCAGCAAGAGACAGAGTCTAATTTTTTGACACAGTAACCAACAGCAACTCACAAATCTGAACAGCATACCTAAGGCAAACCAGAAGATGTGTTATAAAAATAGACTCACAATCTGTTTGAAGCACACATCTTTGAGTCGGGGTCAATTCAGGTCTTGTATTCAAACCTCCCAAACCACTCACACTTGGCGTTTACACAGCACTCTGAAATATGCCAACATGTCATATGTATTATGTTACCGATCCTGTAAGGTCAATCAGTGGTGGCAGTCACATGCGCAATATAAAGCGGGGGGGGAGTGAGGCTATTTACTCCGTAGGAATTTGACCCCCAGTTGCGCGATCACACAGTCCTTGGAAGCTGCGGGCATCGCCCGCCACTGCATGATCAGATGCAAACATGGGTGAGTTGGGTGGGGGTTTTTTGCCATGTGTTTCTGGTGCACTTCAACGAGGGATCGATGATTCACATCTCCACACTGAGGGCTCCCTATGCAGTGTGCGATGATGCACATACTGAGACGGGGGGAACAATGGCACAGAATCAGGATGGCCTGATCAGACCACCCCGACGCCATGGGAGCACGCTGGAGCGATCACACAGGGGAAAGTCCATCCGTGGCCCGTAGCAACCCATTTGCTACCAAACTTTCCCCAGTGTCTTTCTACTTTGCTTCTGCAGCAAAGCAAAACAGGTTGCCGACGGGTGTGGGGCGCTTCCCAGATGTTTGTGTCTGATCACACCCTTTAAATCCACCCAGCACTCGTGCCTATGGTGGGTCTAATTGTGCGTGTGATCGCAACCAGTGTTGTTATCCCCAATAGTTGTGGTCCTACAAGAAATGGTAGGGATGCATGCATTGAACAATGAAGACATCTATCTGCCTATAGAACAAGATTGCTGAACTACAAGGCTAAACTTATATTTTCTTGGTCTCCTAGCCCTGAACATCAGGACCACAGCACTACAGCTCAAACTACTGAGGTTCAAACTTGGTAAACACATGGTCGCTCATCTCCCTCTGAATCTGAGCTGCATAGCAGAGAAGAGGGACATTTTTATCTCTCTTGTATGAATCCTGTAAGCAAATTATAAAGATCAACAGTTCTGCTCCCAGAATTGTATCCATACAGGGGCTGTTGACACCAATTTTAGTATAATAAAATGATAATAATTAGTAATGCGATGGGTGCGACTAATGATAGAACAATCCTTCTTTTAAAAAAGGAGTTACATTTTTGTTATACTGCTTCCTGCACTTTATCCCTGTCATTGAAATATTAGTCACTTTCAGTCGTAGCAGGGTCATTCACATAAGATAGAAATAGACATCTAGTTACAGCCATGGATTGGATCCAGCCATCTTTTGTGCTGGTGCAAAAGAAGGAAAAAGAGGAGGAGGAGGGGGAGGAGGAGGAAGAGGAAGAAGAAGAAGAAGAAGCAGAAGAAGAAGAAGAAGCAGAAGAAGAAGAAGAAGCAGAAGAAGAAGAAGAAGCAGAAGAAGAAGAAGAAGCAGAAGAAGAAGAAGAAGCAGAAGAAGAAGAAGAAGCAGAAGAAGAAGAAGAAGCAGAAGAAGAAGAAGAAGCAGAAGAAGAAGAAGAAGCAGAAGAAGAAGAAGAAGCAGAAGAAGAAGAAGAAGCAGAAGAAGAAGAAGAAGCAGAAGAAGAAGAAGAAGCAGAAGAAGAAGAAGAAGCAGAAGAAGAAGAAGAAGCAGAAGAAGAAGAAGAAGCAGAAGAAGAAGAAGAAGCAGAAGAAGAAGAAGAAGCAGAAGAAGAAGAAGAAGCAGAAGAAGAAGAAGAAGCAGAAGAAGAAGAAGAAGAGCTGGAGGAATTTTTGGAGACTGAACAAGATTTTTCAAAGTGTTGAGAAAACAGCTAAGATAGAAGAAAATAAGATCTGTACACTTAAATATACGTAACTGAAGATTATAACAAAATGCTTAGACAAAGCTTAAAATTTATTTTATTTATTTGTTTTATTTTATTTCATTTATACCCCGCCCTCCCCGCACGCGGGCTCAGGGCGGCTTACATAGGCAGTAGAGAATATGAACTGTATGCCTATAGATATGTAAAGAGCACATGTTAGTATAAGGTAGAAAAAGAATTGATAATTAGATAATGTTTGAGGTGTTCTAATAGATAAAACAATGATGTAGAATAAGTTACCCCATGTATGTATGTTTGTGTTTATGTATGTTTGTTTTGTTGGAAATAAAAAATTGTTTGAAAAAAGAAGAAAAAGAAGGAAGGTGTCCTCTTTGACCACCAATAACAGCTATGCAAAGAGTCATGCAACATGCATGTACAAAACCCACATGGGATGGAGGATGTAGCGTGGAAGGGAATTGGATGAGAATGAAAGGGAATTGGGTGAGACCAGGGCTCTTTTCGTAGAAAAAGCCCAGCAGGAACTTATTAGCATAATAGGCCACACCCAACAGCAGGAACTCATTAGCATATTAGGCCACACCCCTGACAGCACAGCTCATTAGCACATTAGGCCGCACCCCCATGTTACCAGAAGTGTGGTTATCCCGCCACACCCACCTTTTGCTTGTTATTCTGTTTACCTTGTTTGTTGTCAAAACCCAGGGCTTTTTTGTAGCAGGAACTCCTTTGCATGTTAGGCCACACACCCCTAATGTAGCCAATCCTAATGAGTTACTGCTGTTGGGCGTGGCCTATTATGCTAATGAGTTTCTGCTGGGTGTGGTCAACTTGGGAGCCCTCCGGAACTCTGTTCCTGTGCGTTCCTGCCCAGAAATAGCCCTGGGTGAGTCTGAGTGGGAAAGTGTGGCTAGATCCAAACCTGCATGTTTACTTGTACAGTAGACTTGTTATCGCAGTGCCAATGATACTTTTGTTTTGGTGGAGGGGGAATAAATAAATTAATCATTTCATAATTTTAAAAAAACCCTCTGTATGCTTGGTTTCAGTTTTGCTTCTCAATATGTATGCTGCAGGCTTACATAAGGCTTGTCTTTTGCATGTCCTCGGAAATTATGGTGTGACGTGGTAGAAATCAATGCAAATGGACATCTCAGAATCAGTACTTCAGGGAAGCAAAATGTAGAACTCGTATGTTTCTTGTTTGCAACCTAGAGCCACTCATGCATGAACGCCGGGCTGCTTTTCTTTCTCTACCTTGTAATGATCCCCAGGTTCAAGATTGCAGGGGCAAAAAAAAAAAATCCAACTGAACCAGAATCAGCCAGAGACTGGAGCAAAAGCAAGGGCCGTGATCCTGAAAACTGCTGTTGGCTGTTGTTCAGTTGTCTCCATGTGACTCTGTTCGGAGGTATTGTAGTCTATGAATTTTCAAAAAGAATACTTTAAAATAATGCAAGACAAAACTTCTCTCTCTCTCTCTCTCTCTCTCTCTCTCTCTCTCTCTCTCTCTCTTTTTGTTCCCAGCCCCCCTTAACCATTAAGCTCGGAGCATCCATTTTTATTTTAACTTTCTCTGATTTTCTGTAAGCCCCTCATCAGAGTCCATAAATTCTTTTGTTTCACTGCCCGGAGTGAAAGAACTAGAGAGCAAGTCTAACAGTTATGGCATCTGAAAGACTGTGATCTTTGCTGCACCTCTGGGTACCTTTCTCTAACAGATTATTTTCTTTTTTTTATTCATAGCGGTCAAATATTGAGCAGCATCCAGAATTATGTAAGAAACCGATGGTTCACGTAAGGCTTTGGGTTGGATCCAAACAGCTTGTTCACTTAATTGTGCCCAGTTCCCCTGCAAACTGCATAGGCCTACTGTTCCCGGGGTGGTAATACCGCACTGATAGACTGATACAGGATACTCTGGCCCCAGCTCCAAGCAGTTGGAGGAGGGGGGGAAAATTAGCATCTTCTGTGGCATTATGTCACTTCCAGGGAAAACCCAGAAGTGATGTAGGGTAGATGTAGGAATCACCAGGAACTCTATGGTAAAGCCAGAGTTGCTGGCAATTTCTAGAGCTACCGTACATCACATCCATTTATCTCCAGGAAGTGATGCAGCAGTGGAGAAGATATCATGTGTCCCCCCGCCCCATTTTCCCACCCACAACCCTTCTGCTGGTTGCAAGGTAATTCCTGACAATCCCAAAACTACAGCCTCCATCCAAGATGCTGTTTCCATGATGCCTAGCATAGCCATTTTTGGTGACCAGAGAGGACCCCTCCTTCCTTTTTCCACCAGAAGAAAAACTGGTTGGATTCAACCCTATGATTTAGAATTCCTGAAGTTTATAGTGAGCAATCTTTTCATGGCCTTTGTGACTTCCTTGAATTAGCAGATGGGTCGATTGAACCAACTTCTTTTGGTATTTTCTATTGTCGTCCTCCTTGCTTTGATGTACAAATGCATTCTGTCAGGGAAAAAGACAGAAATTGGGTTCCAATCTTTCAGGAATTTGCTCAGCAGGGAAGGACATTACGCCTGAAGTACTGCTGAGGACATGACATCCAAATATATGGGCACTCTGTGGATGCATGCTGTGTACCCATTCTGTTACGGGATCATCAACCATTGAAATCTAGCACAGAACAATTAACTAAAGCAATAACAGTGACTCATGGCATCCAGGCCAATTTTCTGAAAAGACTTTTTTCCCTCTCCTGGAAGTTTCTTCCTCTTCATTTCTATGCTTCTGTGGGAAAGCCACATAAACAGCAAAGATTACTGTGCCAAGGCAGTTATCCTGAACAAGGCATCGTTTTCCAGATAAGAGGTGAATGTTTGTTTATGCAGAGCAGTGAATTTGGTCAAGGTTATTTCTTTCCTCAGATGGGAATAATAGTGACAGGGGTAGGGAGTGATTTGGACCGGGAAAGCAGTGCGGGAGGAAAGGGCCGCCCACATTCATACACATTAGTCCCATTGTTCCAATCTCAACTGCAGCTCCCCAAAATAAAAACAATGGGAGATCTGATTATGGAGCTCCCGTGACACAGTTGTTTTGGCCTGTGGCAAATCAGCTATGAGAACCAAACACAAATTCTCATTACTACCGTCCAAATTGTCTGGAATGAGCTTTTCATTACTGATACATTATGCGTGCTGCCATTCTCAATGAATGGAAAGGATAGGTGAATGTGTGAGACTCAAATACCTCACGTTTTTGTGAGCATCCTGGTTGAACACTCAACATTTTTATTGGCCGTGTGGAACAAAAGGGGATATGCACAGCATTAAAGAAAAACATATTCCTTATGCCACTAATGTGCCTGTTGGCTATGACTCAGAAAATTTAACAATGGACTTCCGGTTGATGGTGGCGCACTAGCAGACTCACCTCCCGGACCTCCCGGAGGGAGACCAGGTGCAAGAGACTTGTCCGCCCCCCCCCGCAACAGCAGTTAGCGGGGAGAGACCGTCCATCCCGATACAGGAGCAGGAGGAGGAGCAAGCATGGATTCCATGACTTGCACAAGCCGCGACCTTCCCTTTTAAACTTTTGGTTTACTTTTACAAGCAACAAAGGTAAAAGCATGCTTATTTAAGTTTACTTATCAATTGTTGAAGATCTCCACTAAAGTGATTCTTAAAGACTATCTCCAATTTTGAAAATATATCTGTGGCTGTGAAAAGGAACGGAGTTCAAAGATATGAAAATGGCGACTGAAGGGGAGAGAGAAAAAAACCCAGCAGAGGAAATTGTTACGATAGACTTAGAAAACACAGAAATAGGGCAACTAACTCTGGAACAATTTAAAGAGCTACTGATTAACGCGGTTCGACAGGAAGTGGAGGAAGCATGTAAAAATATTATCAAGAACCTTCAAAATGCTGATTTACAACCACAAAATGAGGAGGAGCCCATGCTACACCAGCAAACTTGTGAGACTTTTGAGATAAAATAAGATGACAACCAAGGAAAAAGGAAAAAGGAAAACACTTCCCACACCGAAGGAGAAAAAAAGGAATGTGGGGGAAAAGGTGAGGAGAAAATGGTGAGGAGAAAATGTAAAAAAATATGTAAAACGAGCAGTGGGTTTGATAAAAAGGAATATCCGAAAAGGACTTCACGTAGAAGAAAAGAAGCCAGCAAAAAGGAAAAGGAGGTACATTCAAACTTGGTAAACACATGGTCGCTCATCTCCCTCTGAATCTGAGCTGCATAGCAGAGAAGAGGGACATTTTTATCTCTCTTGTATGAATCCTGTAAGCAAATTATAAAGATCAACAGTTCTGTATAATAAAATGATAAAGTGAAGTAAAGAGAGGAAGTAACTCCACAATATGTATTTTCAGGTAGAATAACTTTTCTGTTTAAAATGAGAAATGCTGTTGATTCTATGTGCTGGAAGAGGTTGGACAGATAAGAGTGGACTTATATATTTGATGCCAGGCCTTTTAATTAGGAGGTATATGACTTTACATTAATTTCCAGAAGACAACAAGAAATTACTAATTTTACGTTATTTGTTACCTTGTTAAAGGTTAATTTAAATACTAATTAAAATGCGATTTGTTCCATATATGCTTAAATGCTAGGAATTAAAGGGAAGAAAGTTAAAATGTATTATAAGCAGACAACAAAAGAGAAAAGGAAAATGATAGAATAGATAGAATATTTGAATATGACTTTAGATTAATTTCTATTTTACATTATTTGCATCTTGTCAAGGGATAATTTAAAACATGAATTTAAAATAAAACATTAATAGCACTATAAGGCTGTATAATTGGGATTGAAGCCTGAGTATTATTGGTTAACTTTATATAGTATAATTTTTGAATTTGACCAAGAAAATAAGGTTACTGACTGAGGACTGTTTAAACTGTTTTGAAACTTGTGCTGGAAAAATAGAGGGATATTTAGGAGGGAGTAAGTGCTGATGGTGAAGTAAAGAGAAGAAAATGTATGATGAATCATAGCCAGAGATATAGATAGATATAGATAAGAGAATTTAGTATCAGATTATTTTTGTTTGATGGAATACTTTGTTGTAATAAGCGGTACCACACAGTGTCTGTTATGTCTGTTTATTTTGGAAAACCAATAAAGAGATTATAAAAAATAAAAATAAAAAAGATTGCAAAACCACAGACATATTGATTTAATAATTCAGAGCAAGAGGAGTCAGTTATCAGATAATGTTAAACGGGTCATTTTGTAGAAAAAGAGGTGCAGGAGCTCATTAGCATAATTCGTCAGCATATGCCACGCCCCCTAACATCACCAGAAGTGTGTCAGAAGGTAACACCCACCGCTCAGGCTCCACTGGACTCTTTTGGATTGCTAGCTATGTGGGGGAGAATGTGCAGATCTGCCTTCACAGCGGAGGGAGAGCTTGTACCTGAATAAACCTTGGCCTTAACGGTGCCACTAGACTGTTTTGGATTGCTATCTGGGGGGGGGGGGGCTCTCAAACTTGGGTGG